>NC_134691.1:16221703-16369203 GCF_050947455.1 Rhinoderma darwinii
TATCTATCTATCTATCTCATATCTATGTATCTATCTATCTATCTATCTATCTATCTATCTATCTATCTATCTATCTATCTATCTATCTATCTATCTCATATCAAATTCAAATTCAAATTCAAATAAGCTTTATTGGCAGGACCAAATATATATTAGCATTGCCAAAGCAAGTAAGAAGTAAGGGAATGAGGGATAGGGACTGAGGGATTGGGGGATAGGGAAACATCTCGGGTCGGGGTTATACAAGTCCATGGCATATCATGTCTCTCTCAGTCTATGGCATGCAGTGACATATTGTGCCGCTGTGCCCACTGTGGTTTCCTCTTCACCCAGCAGGATGTAGAGTTTCTCTTCCTCTTCCATGGAGCTGAAGTCCGGTAAGAGATCAGGGAGTCTCCTGAAGTGAGTGTCCCTCACTGCTGAGTATTTGGAGCAGTGCAGCAGGAAGTGGGCCTCATCCTCCACGGCCTCCTGGTGGCACTGTTGGCACAGTCGGCTCTCCCTGGGCTTGTAGGTTTGTCTGTGGCGCCCGGATTCGATGAGCAGGTTGTGGGCGCTCAGTCTGTAGCGGCTCAGGATCTGTCTGTCTCTGGGGTTTGGCATATCTATCTATCTATCTATCTATCTATCTATCTATCTATCTATCTATCTATCTATCTCATATGTATGTATGTATGTATGTATCTATTTATTTATTTATCTATGTCTCTCATATCTATCTATCTCATATCTATCTATCTCATATCTATCTATCTATCTCATATCTATCTATCTATCTATCTATCTATCTATCTATCTATCTATCTATCTATCTATCTCATATCTATCTATCTATCTATCTATCTATCTATCTATCTATCTATCTATCTATCTATCTATCTATCTATCTATCTATCTATCTATCTATCTAATCTATCTATCTCATATCTATCTATCTATCTATCTATCTATCTATCTATCTATCTCATATCTATCTATCTATCTATCTATCTCATATCTATCTATCTATCTATCTATCTAATCTATCTATCTCATATCTATCTATCTATCTATCTATCTATCTAATCTATCTATCTCATATCTATCTATCTATCTATCTATCTATCTATCTCATATCTATCTATCTATCTATCTATCTCATATCTATCTATCTATCTATCTATCTATCTATCTATCTAATCTATCTATCTCATATCTATCTATCTATCTATCTATCTATCTATCTATCTATCTATCTATCTATCTATCTATCTATCTATCTATCTATCTATCTCATATCTATCTATCTCATATCTATCTCATATCTATCTGTCTATCTATCTATTTATCTATCTATCTATCTATCTCATATCTGTCTGTCTATCTATCTATCTCATATCTGTCTGTCTATCTATCTATCTATCTATCTATCTATCTATCTCATATCTGTCTATCTATCTATCTATCTATCTATCTATCTATCTATCTATCTATCTATCTATCTATCTATCTATCTATCTATCTCATGTCTATCTATCTATCATCTATCTGTCTATCTATCTATCTATCTATCTATCTATCTCATATCTATGTATGTATCTATCTATCTATCTATCTATCTATCTCATATCTATGTATGTATCTATCTATCTATCTATCTATCTATCTATCTATCTCATTATCCTCTATCTATCTATCTATCTATCTATCTATCTATCTATCTATCTATCTATCTCATATCTATGTATGTATGTATCTATCTATCTCATATCTATCTATCTATCTATCTATCTATCTATCTATCTATCTATCTATCTATCTATCTATCTATCTCATATCTGTCTGTCTATCTGTCTATCTATCTATCTATCTATCTATCTATCTATCTCATATCTATGTATGTATGTATCTATCTATCTATCTATCTCATATCTATCTATCTATCTCATATCTGTCTGTCTATCTATCTCATATCTGTCTATCTATCTATCTATCTATCTATCTATCTATCTATCTATCTATCTATCTCATATCTATCTATCTATCTATCTATCTCATATCTATCTATCTATCTATCTATCTATCTATCTATCTATCTATCTATCTATCTATCTATCTATCTATCTATCTATCTCATATCTATCTATCTATCTATCTATCTATCTATCTATCTATCTTTCTCATATGTATGTATGTATGTATGTATGTATGTATGTATGTATGTATCTATTTATTTATTTATCTATGTCTCTCATATCTATCTATCTATCTATCTATCTATCTATCTATCTATCTCATATCTATGTATTTATGTATATATGTATGTATCTATCTATCTCATATCTATATATCGTATATTATTTCACAGTTCTCAAAAGTGTTTATTACAGAAGTTCTAAAACAATAGTGCTGCACTACATGTAAAACTCACCCAATGGACAAACAGTCCCGCAAAATGATTGACAAATGGAAAGAAAGTAATAGCACAAATGATAGCGTGTTCCTCCAAAGACAACACAAGTCTCCACTGAAGAAGTGACGTGCCCAGGTTATGAACAGCTGCAGATGCATGTGATGATGTCATAATGAGTGCTATGCCCATTTATGGGGTAGTGTGACATCATTGGGACATCACATCAACCTGCAGCCAGGCTGAGGAACCATCATACTCTCTAACTCTATACATGGGCACACCCTACAGCTATGTACATGGGTATATTCTCTAACTGTATATATTGGCATATCCTGCAACTATTACCATGTGTATACCCTCCAGATATATACTTTGAATTGTACACATGGGCATACCTTTCAACAGTATACATGGGCTCACCCTCCAGCAATATACATGGGCATAGCTTCCAACAGTAAACATGGGCATACTCTGCAACTGTGTATATGGGCATACTTTGCATGGGCAGACACTCCTACTTTATACATATGCACACCCTTCAACTGTATACATGGTCATACCCTGTTTCCCTATGTCACATGAGGTTATGAATATACAGATGAATGGTCCCTATATATATATAATGACATGGAGAGCAGCAGTCATTATAACCTGTAGATATCCGGTGCCGCAGTTTGTAGGATTTAGTCCCAAAATCCCTTTGAGACACAGAAGCAAAAATCGTCCATTTATTCCCAAACATTCTTTGCTCCTTTTAATCGTTATTTACTAGAAATCACAGGAGTCCTTTAAATTTGGGACTTTTTGGAAGAATAGTGGGACCGGGGATATGGGTCTGAATGAAGAAATGCCCCGTCCACAGAAGGACCCTTGGGATGAATGTTATATGTGGACCCATCCTGCTCATTAGATCACACACTTCACATCTTATCCCTCAGTTCTACTCAGTACAGACACAACCTGACGACAATCACTGTGTTATATGAATATTTCATCCACAATCTTATTTACATCATTGAATTTTTAGGTGAGGCGCCGGTCAGCACCTCAAAGTCCCGGTGACGGTCAATAAGGCGACTTCCCATCTGAAGATTCCCCCGAGGATCACACATTAGTAATGAACTGCGACTATTATGTCATTGTACGTGAATATGTCAAAAAAGAGATTTGATTCTGAATGTTTTTTTATCAACAAAAAATAAAAAATTCACTCAACTTTCCCCGACTCCTGAACACCAGATCTGCCAAGTGATGCAATGACTCATCCCATTCTCCAATATCACTGCATATCTGGTGAGATTTACCTTCAGGGCCCTAGAAAAGACGGTTAATGCCCTTTGTGACAGCGCCTCTAGTGGTGGCCATATTGGTTGTTACCCAGACTGGTTATTTTTATTTTTATATGTATTTATACAGCAACCACTAGGGGGAGCTCACTACAAATGGATTTATGAAGCTACCACTAGCAGGAGCTCACTTCGAATGGATTTATACAGCAACCACTAAGGGGAGCTCACTTCAAATGGATTTATAAAGCAACCACTAGGGGGAGCGCACTACAAATTAATTTATACAGCAACCATTAGGGGGAGCTCACTACGTATGGATTTATGCAGCAACCACTAGGGGGAGCTCACTACAAATGCTTTTATAAAGCAACCACTAGGGGGGGCTCACTACATATGGATTTATATAACTGCCATTATAAATCTGCCTTCAGTGAGCTCCCTCTAGTGGTGGCTACAGGGGGTCAAAATTCTGTCATTTACCTCTAGGGCTTTGTGAGGAGAACAAGATTTTGAGCTCTAAAAAAACAAAAGATTTATCACAAAATAAATCAGAACAGTATTTTACGCCGTATAAAATTTGATAAAATTGGTTTCTCTAATTGATGATTGGCTTCTCCACTTAATGATGTCACTTCTCAGTATTCACACACTAAATAGATAATATGCAACCAGAAAAAATGTAATTATAAACAGGAGCCTCTGGGGGCCCAATACCAAAAATGGAGTCCTAACTGGTCCTGGTGTATGCCGCCCCATTTTTCACATGCTAGCGCTCCTTTACTTTTTCCACTTCCCATCCAGGTTATAGATTTCCCCTTATGTAGTCACCCCCTGCTGGCACAGAGTCACACTGCCTGAGGGGGATACAAACTGAGGTAGGTCCATGATCCACCCTCTCCATAGGCTCCATTCAACAGTAGGGGTTTCATCTAAGGTTTTCATATGGAAAAACCCTAATGTAACATGAGTGAGTGGTCCGCCGGTCCTGGCCGGTGTCCTGCTTTAGTTGTACTGACAATGCGGCTATTCATACAAACAAGCACAAAAATAGACTAACACACAACTTGTCACATTTTCTCCCGTCACGTGTCACTTCCCGTCATTAGTTTCCTAAATAACAGTCGGTTCTGAAATAAGATGTTGTAATTCCCTCTGAGCTTGTATTCTGTTCGGTTCTTTCTGTATTATCTTGCCCTCCTTATTAATCCTGGGAGACAACCAACAATGCCAGCCAGTACAAATGCCCATAGGGGCATCCTCCCCCCCCCCCCCATCCCTTTCTTGTACTGCTCTGCCTGTGGGTTTGTCAGTCTTCACTAAATACTTGCATTCTATTCATAGACCAGGAAGGTGAAGCTGAGCAGCGCTAAAGTTTATGTCCAGTCTGTAGAGTAAGGGTATGTTCACACGGCCTATTTACGGACGTAAATCGGGCGTTTTTTCCCCGAATTACGCCCGAAAATAGCGCCTCAATAGCGCTGACAAACATCTGCCCATTGAAACCAATGGGCAGACGTTTGTCTGTTCACACGAGGCGTAGATTTACGCGCCGCTGTCAAATGACGGCGCGTACATAGACGCCCGCGTAGAAGAAGTGACCTGTCACTTCTTTGGCCGTAATTGGAGCCGCTATTCATTGACTCCAATGAATAGCAGCGCTAATTACGGCCGTAATTGACGCGGCGTTCAAGCGCCTGCACATGCCGGTACGGCTGAAATTACGGGGATGTTTTCAGGCTGAAACATCCCCGTAATTTCAGCCGTTACGGACCCCCGCCGTGTGAACATACCCTTAGGGGTACGTTACGGACCCCCGCCGTGTGAACATACCCTTAGGGTATGTTCACACGGCGGGGGTCCGTAACGGCTGAAATTACGGGGATGTTTCAGCCTGAAAACATCCCCGTAATTTCAGCCGTACCGGCATGTGCAGGGGCTTGAACGCCGCGTCCATTACGGCCGTAATTAGCGCTGCTATTCATTGGAGTCAATGAATAGCGGCTCCAATTACGGCCAAAGAAGTGACAGGTCACTTCTTCTACGCGGGCGTCTATTTACGCGCCGTCATTTGACAGCGGCGCGTAAATATACGCCTCGTGTGAACAGACAAACGTCTGCCCATTGCTTTCAATGGGCAGATGTTTGTCAGCGCTATTGAGGCGCTATTTTCGGACGTAATTCGGGGCAAAAACGCCCGAATTACGTCCGTAAATAGGCCGTGTGAACATACCCTTAGAGTTACAGTATGTTGAATTGCGGGGGGACAGATAAGTAAACAGGATTTACAGGAAGGCTTCACCTTTACAACATTTTTTTAGATTTTTACAATAGATCTAGAATGAAAAATGAAACAACTTTGCAAATATACTTAATTCAAAATTTCCTATAGTTTTATGTCCAGAGCTATTATGGCAACCTATATGTCTCCATGGTAACAGACTACCAACAAAACCTGTGTAGTCTAGCTCCATACATTGGTAAGAAGTAGGGGACTGATGGAAGGGAGTAGGACTGCAGGATCAGACTGCACAGGGGTAGTTTGTACTCTTTTACCCTGAAGACACATAGGTCAGCATAGGAGCTGCAGACGCAAAACGATAGAAGTTTTTTAATAAGGACTATCGGCAAAGTTGCTTAATTTTTTATTATAAATGCTTTGGAACAATAAAAAAAATGTTTGCGATAGTGTATATAGCCTTTCATGGTCACCATCAGGGCAGTACTAGAGGTACTGCTGTACGAGGCCCGGACCAAACCTAACTGAAAGGGGGCCCACCAACTGCCACCGCTTGCCTATGGTAGAAAAAAACAGGCCCCTGCAATGGGGCCCATTTTTTTTCTCCAAAGTAGTGTCGTGGGCAGCGGGCACCCCCCTTACCTGATTTTGTGATGCTGCTCTGCGCATCTCGTCATGGGGGCCCGGCCGTCAAACACCGCTGCTCGCTCCTCTGCTGTCTGCAGAGTACGTCACCCCCCTCTTTTTTTTATTAACCTTCTCCTTAATGTGCGTAGCTGCTTAAGGAGAGGAGGAGAAGTCAAGTTATAGCGCGGCGGCGGGCGTTTTCCGATCCCCGCTATTTTCTGGAGCCTGGAGGTGGAGGACTGCACCTGGAAGACGTGGGACAACGAGGACTGGAGTGGGAGCCAGCAGCTCTTCTGACACAGTGAGTAAAGTGTCTGAAAGTGCTGATTAAGTATGGCCCTGTTCACACAGAGTATTTTGCAGGCAGAAAAAAAAGAGGAATATTTTTTTTCCTGTAGTGGCTTTTTAACCACTTCAGGACCAATGACATGAATCGCACGGCCATTGCTAGTGTGCCTTTTCGACCATAAACGGGACGGCAGCTGTAATACATAGCCCCGCTCTAACAGCGGAGGTCAGAGACACCTCCTATCTCCACCAATTAACCACTTTCATAGCTGATCGTGGCATTCAAAGATAGTGACGGGAAGGAGACCCCTGTGACGCAATCAAGGCCCATATCTAGTATGGGCAGATAAGCCAGGGTTTATTGAAGGACCCCAAGACTATCTGACCATATTTCCTTTTGTTAGGGTATATCTGAGCACAGGGAATATGCCCTAACAACTGCCTGTACACTATCAGTACACCGTTAAAAAACATCTAAAATAAAAATCTCCCTTTAAGATAAAGAAAAAAAGTCATGTAAAAATCAGATAAACAGTAAAAAAAACACTAAAAAAAATACTAAAACATATTTTTTACAGTAAATTATATTAAACATAAATCCTAAAGCATAAAACAATATACTGTACACATATTTGTTATGGTCATGACCGTATCACCCTGTGCAACAAATTTATAGAATCATTAATGATAAATGGCGTATACCGTAAAAAAATGAAGAAATTAGCTTTTTTTGCCATTTTTCCAAAATAAAAAATATTAACAAAAATATAAATAAAAAAAATATAGATTAAACACTAATGTAAACATTATGCACCAAAAAATGGCACCTACATAAAGCACAAAAAAAAACACAAAGCCTCATATTGATACATTGAACTAAAAATAAAAAAGTTATGACCAATAGAATGCAAAAAGGAGAAATAAAAAAATAAATCTGGACCTCAGGCCAAATTTGTCCCGGTCCTCAAGGGGTTAAATCTCTTTAGCTGTATCTATCATTGCATTGCCAATAATAACACAACATTGAGCAACCCAGCCAGTTACTTCTGCTCCCCGATTTGCGTTTTGCTTTTGGAATCAGTGATCGGAGATGGAGAGGTTCACAGTTGGCTGCTGAAATCCCATCTCAGAGAGGCGAATCCTCGGGAACTGTGTCCAGTTAATGACAGACATGAAGTTAATGACTTCTGACAGGGGGAGCCAACAGTCTGCTATTATTTATAAGCATATAAAATGTATTTCCTCTGCTGCGAATTTCAATACAACATCGGGTCACACCGGCTGGAAGAATTGCTCAGTTCTCATTGTGCTGCTCGGTAATGATGGAGCTGTTAATTCTCAAACATGGGAAGACCATATAACGTAGGGGTGGCCAGGGCTGGAGGCAGGTTGGTGGAGGCCCCTGTGCAGAAAAACTGATAGGGCACCATTCCACCTCGAGGTTTGATCCTACCTGACCCTCTATAGCTGCCACATACAGAAAAGGCGGCCTCAATTCTCTCCATGGAAGTCCATAGTGTCAACCGAGTCGGCAACTTTCTTGGACTTAGAGACAAATGTTCTCCTAAGACCCTGTAAAAATGGAAACCATGGCAGCGGTGCCAGATCCGATACACGACGGGAACCATCGGAGCCCGGCAGACCCCATTGACTATAATAGGGTCCGTTATGGTGTCTTTTGTTTTCACGGGATGAATAGCGATCCATGCTGCGCTATTCTTCCCATCAAATGTGGCAGAACTGCCGACTGTGACTTTGAACTGAGCCATTATCAGTAGTGTGAACCCAGTCTGTATTTTTAGGGCAAACTGTGGATGTTGGGAATTAATCTGATCGTCCTAGGTAACATATTCCAGAGACCTGGTGCAGCACAAGAGAAATCCTGAAGATCGGAGTGGGAGAATATTATGAGTAGATAGCATATATTATATATATTGGCAGTTAGTAGAGAACGGGTAGGAGAGCTTTGCCATGCTGCTATCTGTTCATAGTTATATAGCCCTGCCATAGTTTTACAAAAAATAATGGTGCCCCACAGGAGCCCAACACATTTACTATAATTTACGCCAATTAAAGGGGAAAACTACACCAGAGGGCCCAAAAATAGTGACACACTATGTGCCTACAATAATAGTGCCACACTATGTGCCCACAATAATAGTGCCACACTGTATGCCTAGTTTTCAATTTATTCATACATTTCTAGGAGGAATAACAGAAACGGCAAAACTCAGAGTTATAAGAAAAGATGTTCCAGAATTTTAATTTCATGGGGAATACAATTATTTACTAAACAGACGTGTCAGGAGAGGTGACCGGTCCTCTTTAAATACAGTAGATGAATTCCCAACATCTGCAGACCAGCCCAAGCTTTTTTCTGTTTTGTCTTTCTGGCTGTTATCGCAGCTGCTTGGAAAAAACAACCCTGAACTTTTCTGTGGGCAAACGTAAATGGTCAATGAGAAAATGACCCCTATTCTCCAGGACAGGCAGGGGAGATTTTGGCGAGTATGGACCCCCTGGTGCGATCACATTTAGCAATGTCGTTTTTGTGATGCCCGGCCAAAGTTTTCCTCCCTCCGCTCCCCTAGTTTGTTTCTTTTAGTAGTTCTGATGTGGCGGGAAGCTGAAAACTGAAACTCTCTAGCGGTTGTAAAACTCCCAGCATGTCACAGAATATTAGGGCAAGCAGGGAGTTGTAATTTCACTGCAGTGAGAGGGGTACAGGTCACAAATCAAGTGTAGGGCCTGTCAGTCTGTAGGCCTCCCATATGGGTCACCAAGGGCTAGAGTGGTGGTGGACCACTATCACCAATATAAGGAGCAGAGAAAATCACGTCTGGTAAATGTCATGTTGGACCACTAGGGGACACAGCGGACCGGAGCGGAAGTGAGCGCTGGCGTCTCCTAGGAAGGAGATCAGGACCAGCGCTCACAGATCCATGGCTGCGGGCGTCGGGAGGTGAGTAAGCCGACGGCCTGCGGCCATGGATGCTACAGTATCCCCCCTCTTACGCCCCCTCTTCTTGGGGCCAGAGCGAGAGAGGAATTTCTTTATGAGAGCAGGAGCGCTGGGGTTCTCTTCTAGCTCCCAAGACCTCTCCTCAGGACCAAACCCTCTCCAGTCCACCAAATAGAAAGTCCTTTCTCCTATCCTTTCGCAGTCCAGGATCTCCCTCACCTCGAACACATCAGAAGAACCACTGGGAGCAACTGTGGAACTAGAAGTCTTGCTGTAGCGGTTCAGGACCACAGGTTTCAGGAGTGACACATGAAAGAAGTTGGGGATTCTGAGGGTAGGAGGCAGCCGCAGCTTATAGGAGACAGGGTTTATCTGTTGCAGAATCTCAAAAGGGACAAGGAACCTGGGAGCAAACTTGTATGAAGGCACCTTCACACTAATGTTCCGAGAGGACAGCCAGACCTTTGGTACCCGGAAGATACTGAGGCGGCTCTCTTCTTTTTGTATCCGCTTTTCACTTCATGTGATCGACTGCCAGCAAAATAGAGGACCGGGTCTGTTGCCAGATTTGCAGAAAGTCCCCAAATGCAGAATCAGCAGCGGGTACCTGAGATGAAGTCGACACAAGAAGAGGGACTGTTGACTGTACACAATGTAGAATGGTGTGGAAGTGGTGGACTCGCTTGTGTGGTTGTTGTACGAGAACTCGGCCCATGGAAGAAGCTGTACCCAGTTATCGTGCTGTAAAGAGATGAAGTGGCGGAGATAATTCCCCATGATCTGGTTGATCCTCTCGACTTGCCCATTGGATTGGGGGTGATAAGCTGAGGAAAAGTCCAATCTCACATCCAGGAGTTTACAGAGGGCTCTCCAGAACTTTGAGGTAAATTGAACCCCCCAGTCGGACACAATTTGAACGGGCAAGCCATGCAAGCGAAAGATGTACTGAATGAAGAGACTCGCCTGTCGGGGAGCAGAAGGTAGGCAGGTCCACCACCACCCAGACGGTGTTACATCCTGCTGAGGGAGGAAGGTCTGTGACAAAGTTCATCGCAATGTGCTGCCAGGGGGCATTGGGTACAGGCAGAGGTTAAAGCAGGCTCGGCAGGCTTGGAGTGAGTAACCTTGATAGAAGCACACACAACAAGAGACAAAGTCCAGAACCTCTTTAGGTAGCGTAGGACACCAGAAGTGACGAGCAATCAGGTCTCAGATTTTACGAACACCAGCGTGCCCAGCCAGTTTAGAACTGTGTACCCAGCTGAGAATTCTTTTCCTGTCTGCCAACCGAACAAAAGTCCTCCCCGGAGGGATGTCTCTAACCTGTAGAGCTAAAAGCAGATAAAACAGACACGGCGCCACATAGTGCAAAATAAGAGCGATAAAACCAAGGGGCAATAAAAGAGAGATTTGCTCACCTATGGTTATGGACACCGGTTAGATGTCACAAACGTATAAGAGCTGCTGCCAGATCCGTGCACAAACAAACCAGGTTTGTTGTCAAGAAATACTGCAAATCCACAGTAATAAATTTACTATTTATTTATATATTATATTCCATCTGACATTCTTCACGAGCAGCGCCGGTTGGTCCTTTTTTCTCTGTGGATTTGCAGTATTTCTAACCTGTAGAGGATTAGCAGTGACAATGCAGGACGGGTCTATGATAGTTTGAAGGGACTCCACCGTGTCTCAAATGACATGGACAGGGCATCGGCCCTCACATTCTTGTTAGCCGGACGGTAGTGGAGCACAAATTGGAAACGGGTGAAGAACAGCGACCACCTCGCTTGATGTGGATTTAGTAGTTGAGCGGACTGAAGTTAGGTGAGGTTCTTGTGGTCAGTATAGACCAAGATGGGATGAGCTGCGCCCTCTAGAAGATGTCTCCACTCCACCAAAGCCAATTTGATGGCCAGTAGCTCCCGATCCCCAATAGAGTAATTGCGCTCTGCAGAAGAAAAAAGTCTTGCGTAATAGCCACATACTACTGCCTTTCCTTTGGAGCTCCTCTGGAACAGAAGTGCCCCTGCACCAACAGAGGAAGCGTCCACTTCCAATGAGAAATGCCGAGATACGTCAGGATGATGGAGTATCGAGGCTGAAGGTAAGGCTTTCTTGAGGCTAATAAATGCGGACTCTGCCTCTGGAGTCCACACCTGGCGTAGCGGGGAGGCAGCTGACCAGGTCTCAGTCTATACAAAAGTATTAAGCAGTTCGTAGCACTCGGGTACCTGAACTAGTCCAGACAGTGGCTGTGGCTTCAGGACGGATGGAGGTCAGTGCAGCAGGTTGCGCCAGACGTGGTGGCCAGTAAAAGATGTGGCAGAAGACACTGGACGTGGCAGAAGACACTGGACGTGGCAAACAACAGCAGGTGCAGTAGGGCACGACTCCAACACTAGTAGGCACAGGAACAAGAACACAGCACGGGATAGAGGCGATGGCGGATTATCATATGGGCCCGAACCGCACATAATCTTAAAAAACTATGCAGCGCTCTAGCGCTAATAACAGCCGCTGTGGACCGCCCTGGTTCCGCTTCCAACTGAACCTGCGTCCGCAGGACGCAGATTCAATTGTGTTGAATGCTGGAGCCTCGCTCCAGCATTCACACTGTCGTGTGCGGCTCGGCGCAGGCAGGCGCAATGTAGTGACGTCATCGCGCCTGTCTGCACCGAGTCACTCACGGGACAGTGCAGAGGAGGAGAAACATCCCACACCTGTCGTGGGAACGGGGATAGATAAGTAATTATGTTGTTTTTTTTATTAGGTACGTACATATTGTGGCATTATACTGTATAGGACAGCTAAGGGGAACATTATACTGTGTAGAGGCAGCTATGGAGGGCATTATACTGTATAGAGGCAGCTATGGAGGGCATTGTACTGTGTAGAGGCAGCTATGGAGGGCATTATACTGTGTAGAGGCAGCTATGGGGGCATTATACTGTGTAGAGGCAGCTATGGAGGGCATTATACTGTGTAGCAGCTATGGGGGCATTATACTGTATAGAGGCAGCTATGGAGGGCATTATACTGTGTAGCAGCTATGGGGGCATTATACTGTATAGAGGCAGCTATGGAGGGCATTATACTGTGTAGAGGCAGCTATGGAGGGCATTATACTGTGTAGAGGCAGCTATGGGGGCATTATACTGTGTAGAGGCAGCTATGGAGGGCATTATACTGTATAGGACAGCTAAGGGGAACATTATACTGTGTAGAGGCAGCTATGGAGGGCATTATACTGTGTAGCAGCTATGGGGGCATTATACTGTGTAGAGGCAGCTATGGAGGGCATTATACTGTGTAGCAGCTTTGGAGGGCATTATACTGTGTAGAGGCAGCTATGGGAGCATTATACTGTGTAGAGGCAGCTATGGAGGGCATTATACTGTGTAGCAGCTTTGGAGGGCATTATACTGTGTAGAGGCAGCTATGGGAGCATTATACTGTGTAGAGGCAGCTATGGAGGGCATTATACTGTATAGGACAGCTAAGGGGAACATTATACTGTGTAGAGGCAGCTATGGAGGGCATTATACTGTGTAGAGGCAGCTATGGGGGCATTATACTGTGTAGAGGCAGCTATGGCGGGCATTATACTGTGTAGCAGCTATGGGGGCATTATACTGTGTAGAGGCAGCTATGGAGGGCATTATACTGTGTAGCAGCTTTGGAGGGCATTATACTGTGTAGAGGCAGCTATGGGAGCATTATACTGTGTAGAGGCAGCTATGGAGGGCATTATACTGTGTAGAGGCAGCTATGGAGGGCATTATACTGTATAGGACAGCTAAGGGGAACATTATACTGTGTAGAGGCAGCTATGGAGGGCATTATACTGTGTAGCAGCTATGGGGGCATTATACTGTGTAGAGGCAACTATGGGGGCATTATACTGTGCAGGACAGCTAAGGAGAACATTATACTGTGTAGAGGCAGCTATGGGGGCATTATACTATGTGGCAGCTATGGGGGCATTATACTGTGTAGGACAGCTAAGGGGAACATTATACTGTGTAGAGGCAGCTATGGAGGGCATTATACTATGTGGCAGCTATGGGGGCATTATACTATGTGGCAGCTATGGGGGCATTATACTGTATAGGACAGCTAAGGGGAACATTATACTGTGTAGAGGCAGCTATGGAGGGCATTATACTATGTGGCAGCTATGGGGGCATTATACTGTATAGTACAGCTAAGGGGAACATTATACTGTGTAGGACAGCTAAGGGGAACATTATACTGTGTAGCAACTATGGGGGCATTATACTGTATAGAGGCAGCTTTGGAGGGCATTATACTGTGTAGCAGCTATGGGAACATTATACTGTGTAGAGGCAGCTATGGAGGGCATTATACTGTATAGGACAGCTAAGGGGAACATTATACTGTGTAGAGGCAGCTATGGAGAGCATTATACTGTGTAGAGGCAGCTATGGGGGCATTATACTGTGTAGAGGCAGCTTTGGAGGGCATTATACTGTGTAGAGGCAGCTATGGCGGGCATTATACTGTGTAGCAGCTATGGGGGCATTATACTGTGTAGAGGCAGCTTTGGTGGGCATTATACTGTGTAGAGGCAGCTATGGAGGGAATTATACTGTATAGGACAGCTAAGGGGAATATTATACTGTGTAGAGGCAGCTATGGAGGGCATTATACTGTGTAGCAGCTATGGGGGCATTACACTGTATAGAGGCAGCTTTGGTGGGCATTATACTGTGTAGAGGCAACTATGGGGGCATTATACTGTGCAGGACAGCTAAGGAGAACATTATACTGTGTAGAGGCAGCTATGGGGGGCATTATACTATGTGGCAGCTATGGGGGCATTATACTGTATAGGACAGCTAAGGGGAACATTATACTGTATAGGACAGCTAAGGGGAACATTATACTGTGTAGAGGCAGCTATGGAGGGCATTATACTATGTGGCAGCTATGGGGGCATTATACTGTATAGTACAGCTAAGGGGAACATTATACTGTGTAGCAACTATGGGGGCATTATACTGTATAGAGGCAGCTATGGAGGGCATTATACTGTGTAGAGGCAGCTATTGAGGGCATTATATTTTGTAGAGGCAGCTATGGGGGCATTATACTGTATAGGACAGCTAAGGGAAACATTATACTGTGTAGCAACTATGGGGGCATTATACTGTATAGAGGCAGCTATGGAGGGCATTATATTGTGTAGAGGCAGCTATGGAGGGCATTATACTGTGTAGAGGCAGCTATGGAGGGCATTATACTGTATAGAGGCAGCTATGGAGGGCATTATATTGTGTAGGGGCAGCTATGGAGGGCATTATACTGTGTAGAGGCAGCTATGGAGGGAATTATACTGTATAGGACAGCTAAGTGGAACATTATACTGTATAGGACAGCTAAGGGGAACACTATACTGTGTAGAGGCAGCTATGGGGGCATTATACTGTGTAGAGGCAGCTATGGGGGCATTATACTGTATAGTACAGCTAAGGGGAACATTATACTGTGTAGCAACTATGGGGGCATTATACTGTATAGAGGCAGCTATGGAGGGCATTATACTGTGTAGAGGCAGCTATTGAGGGCATTATATTTTGTAGAGGCAGCTATGGGGGCATTATACTGTATAGGACAGCTAAGGGAAACATTATACTGTGTAGCAACTATGGGGGCATTATACTGTATAGAGGCAGCTATGGAGGGCATTATATTGTGTAGAGGCAGCTATGGAGGGCATTATACTGTGTAGAGGCAGCTATGGAGGGCATTATACTGTATAGAGGCAGCTATGGAGGGCATTATATTGTGTAGAGGCAGCTATGGAGGGCATTATACTGTGTAGAGGCAGCTATGGAGGGAATTATACTGTATAGGACAGCTAAGGGGAACATTATACTGTATAGGACAGCTAAGGGGAACACTATACTGTGTAGAGGCAGCTATGGGGGCATTATACTGTGTAGAGGCAGCTATGGGGGCATTATTCTGTGTAGAGGCAGCTATGGAGGGCATTGAACTATGTGGCAGCTATGGGGGCATTATACTATATAGGACAGCTAAGGGGAACATTATACTGTGTAGAGGCAGCTATGGCAGGCATTATACTGTGTAGCAGCTATGGGGGAATTATACTGTATGGGGCAGCTATGGGTGGCAATATACTGTGGGGGCAGCTATGGGGGACATTATACTGAGCAATTACAAGAGCTGCAGGTCCAAGGGGGGAGGCGCTGTGTAGCACTATATACAAGGGGGGATTGCTGTATAGCACTATATAGAAGGGGAGAGCGCTGTGTATCACTATATCTAAGGGGGATTGCTGTGTAGCACTATATACAAGAGGGGGAGGGCTATGTGACGCTATTTACAGAGGGGGAGGGCTGTGTAGCGCTATCTACAGGGGGCTGTGTGTGGTGCTATCTACAGGGGGTTGTGTGTGGTGCTATCTACAGGGGCTGTGTGTATGTGGTGCT
This sequence comes from Rhinoderma darwinii, assembly GCF_050947455.1. Taxonomy (NCBI): domain Eukaryota; kingdom Metazoa; phylum Chordata; class Amphibia; order Anura; family Rhinodermatidae; genus Rhinoderma; species Rhinoderma darwinii. The sequence continues at coordinate 16,237,977 of NC_134691.1, forward strand.
TTACTCTACAGTGTTTAACATAATTATATTCAGGGTTGCAGCGTTTGGTACTATTTTATTCAGGGGGCGCAGTGTTTGGTGCTATTATATTTAGGGGCACAGTGTTCGGCAACATGATCATTTTATCTTTGTTTATAGGTGTGGAAATGTTGCAAAAGTGAGGAGCCAAAGACATCTGAGTGGAAAATTCTGCAAAAATGGGTCATGGCCGGGAAAAGTCGTCATGAAGTCTGGACCGGATGGAGTAGAAAAGAGGAAAAAAACTACGTTGTCACCTGTGAGTCACTAGATTTATAGACAATCTGTCATCTCTACTGACATGTTTATTATAGGAAATCCTTGTATTTCATAAAAAGTCTTTGTGCAGTCCAGGACTGATAGACAAATAAGTGTTACTATTCCCCTTGTCAGGAGAATGTGTCCCTACACGGTGCGATACTGTCAGCGATGGTTGGAGACTGTCAGTATGTGGGGACACAGCCTTTTGACAAAGGGAGTAGTAACCCCCATTTGTTAATGTCTGGACAAAAAGGAAGTGTTAACAATAGTTACAGGGCGGCGGTGGAGAAGGGGGACCCAACTTTGGGTAACAGCCCAGGGCCTATGGTCTACTTAATCCGCAACTGGATACAGGAACAGGTAACAGGGCACGGGTAACAACTGGAACGGGAAACACTAAGGGACCATTTGCAAGACAGACTTGGGATATACTAACAACGCTCAGGCAAGGATCAGAAGGGCTGGTGTCTTCTTATAGTCCAGGAAATCATGTGAGTTGATGATGATGATGATTGTTTACATGTGCGCGCGATGGCCCTTTAAGAGCGGGTGCGAGCTTGCGCGTGCACCCTACGGGACACAGTGGACTGGAGCGGAAGTGAGCGTCTCCTAGGAAGGACATGGGGACCAGCGCTCACAGATCCATGGCTGCAGGCGCCGGGAAGTGAGTAAACCCGATGGCCTGCGGCCATGGACACTACAGGGGTTGGGTGGGGAACGCTAGACAGGTGCGCGCACTGGCCCTTTAAGACCAGGAGAGACCAGCCGCATGTGTCGGTGCCTCCGGGGAGGAGACGCCAGCATGAAGACACAGTCCTGCGGTCGCGGCTGTCAGCAGGTGACACAACAACTCCTAAATTACTTCAGACTAAAGACCAGACGCCTAAATGAAGACTCCAGATCAAACCCAAAAAATAAATTCAGACCGCTCTATTTACCTCTCCTCACTCCCGGTTTCTCTTCACTTCCGTAGACTCTAACCCAGGATTAGTAAAGCAGAGAACTTGCAAAGTTACTCAACAATTTCTACAGATTTAAACTCTGACATATGGATAAAAGTGGAATTACCCTTGAAATAAGCCACACAATATTTACTTTCCCCTTCTATTTTAAACCCATGGTGTACAGAAACCAGTATGATACGCCCCAATCATTGCTGCTACAGACCTAGTGGGCTCTACCAGCCATGTAGATGATGATATTACCAGTAGGGTGGGAGTCTTAAAGGGAATCTCCACCTTTTAACCATATTTTGTTTTTAGGTCCAACACTCTATACTATTTAATTTCATAATAAATCTTTATAGTGATCGGTGGTCCGTTTTTCTCATACAGCGCTCCAAATTCCCTGCATAGACATAGAGTTAAATCATACGATTCTGCTTGCCTACAGTCACCACTAGGGGGAGCTTACTGAATACTGTATTATTATTGAGTTCAATGTATAGACAGTATAAAGTAATCCCCTGAGCTCCCTCTAGTGGTGGCTGGAGGCACACAGAACATTTTGTTTAACTTTATGTCTATGCAGGGGTTTAGGAGCTCTATATCAGAAAAACTGAGCTCCGACCGTTATAAAGATATATTAAGAAACGAATCAGCTCAGAATTTGGGACGAATTGAGGTTTAGAAAATAAAATGCTGTTTTAGGATGGACAGTCCCTTTAACAGTGCTCATTTGGCAGCATCTCCTTACAGCCCCTGCTCCCTGGGAGGATTGACATCTGAGTATAATTTATGATGATTGGTCCGCATACTCCATAGTGCTGAATTATTCATTTTTCTGTGGATTTAATGTGTTTGTCTTGTGTATTGCAGCAGAGCAGGAAGCAGCATTCTCGTGATGATCGATTGTTTTGTCATTTTCAGACACAGCAATATCTGCTGCTTGGAATGGTTTCAGAAAATATAGTATACTTGCATGGGAATGTACAAGAAGACGTCATCACAATATAAAGCCCTGAAAACCCAAGCAAGATTACTGAACGTGATTGTACTGGAAACTTGTGTGCACAATCGAACCACCAAATACATCAAGGTCCTCACATATGCAAACCATACCTCCCAACCGTTACGGATTCAGCGGGACAGTCCGGGTTTTCAGGCGGTGGCCCGCTGTCCCGGGCGGGCAGGTGTATGTCCTGCTGTCAACTGTATCTGCGTCCTCAGAACGCAGATACAGTTGAAGCCAATTCTGAAGCAGGGAACCATCAGCTCCCTGCTTCAGTATTAGTTCAGAGCGGGGGAGCAGAGGAAGATCCTCCACTCGCCGAGAACTCCACAGGCACAGCGCTACTTTAAGCGCTGTGTTCGGGGAAGCCCTTGCCGACACTGTCCATATATGGAAAGTGACGTCAGTGGCTACCGATTCAGCGATATCCCCGTTGTCGATAATCTGGCCGGGGATTCTGCTCCTAGAGGAAACCCCTAAGGTCACTGTCCATATATGGACATTGACGCCTGGGGCCCCTCCTATAGCGGAATCCTCGGCCAGAGTCGGCAATGGGGATTCCACTCAAGAAGTAGCCACTGACGTCACTGTCCATCCCCAAGCCTATGCTCTGGCTGAGTATTCCACTCCTAGAGGGAGTCCCAATGGCGCTATCTACAAGGGGGTGGCACTATCTTTAAGGGGGATGTGGCCCTATCTACATGGACACTGTGGCACTACATAGGGGCACGGTCTACAGGGGACACTGTGGTGCTATCTACATGGGCACTATCTACAAGAGCATTGGCACTAGGGGCAGCTAAGGGGGTATTATACTGTATGGGGCAGCTATGGGGACATTATGCTGTATGAGGCAGCTTTAGGGTATGTGCATATGATGAGAGGCTTTTAGATCTGAAAAGACAGACTGTTTTCAGGAGAAAACAGCTGCGTCGTTTCAGACGTAAATGCTCCTCCTCGTATTATGCGAGGCGTCTGTGACGCTCGTAAATCTTGAGCTGCTCTTCATTGACTTCAATGAAGAACGGCTCAAATTACGTTACAAAGAAGTGCCCTGCACTTCTTTGCCGAGGCAGTCAATTTACGCGTCGTCGTTTGACAGCTGTCAAACGACGACGCGTAAATGACAGGTCGTCTGCACAGTACGTCGGCAAACCCATTCAAATGAATGGGCAGATGTTTGCCGACGTATTGTAGCCCTATTTTCAGACGTAAAACGAGGCATAATACGCCTCGTTTACGTCTGAAAATAGGTTGTGTGAACCCAGCCTTAGGGGCATTATGCTGTATGGGGGAATTTGTTTGGGCATTATACTCAAAGGGGCATCTGTATGGGCATTATACTGTATGGGGGCATCTGTGTGGGCATTATACTGTATGAGGGCATCTATGGGGCCGTATACTGTATGGTGGCAGCTATGGGGGCATTATACTTTGTGGAGGAAGCTATTTGGCATTATACTGTGTGGGAGGCACTATGGGAGCATGATACTGTGTGGGCTGAACCAAGTGTGTATGGGCGGGGATTGGGTGGGATTAGAGGCATGGCCTAAAATTAAAAAGCCACGGTTGTCCCTCTTTGTGATACTTGAAAGTTGGGAGGTATGCAAACACAACTAAGTCAGGTAGGATGTAGATATTGATGTAGATGGGGATTTGGGTCCATTTGTGGTCCCCATTACAATACTGCACCTGACAGAAGTCCAGAGGGGACATGTTATCATGAGAAACTCTCAGTAGTGCAGCCTCAGGCTTTGGGCCTGCAACTTTAAGTGAATAAATCTCAGACATCTCTGCTTGCTATCAGTGAATGGGAAAATTTTATTCACATCCAAAAGCTGGATACCTGTACAGACCTAATACTTCTTAGGCCCTGTTCACACGGATTCCGCTGCAAAATTATACCTCCCATTTATTTCACTGGGAGTCAGACGCTTCTTTTTCCCGCTAGCTGATTTTTTCAGCTAGCAGGAAAAAGAAGCGTCCTGCTCGTCTTCGGGCGGATTACATCCGAACCTCCCATTGAAGTCAATGGGAGGAGGAGTCTTCCTGTCGAGGCAGGAATAATTCCGCTGTGGATTTTGCGGCGGGACGCTCCATGCAAAATACGCTGTGTGAACTGACCCTAACAGATTTGCTGCTGTTGTGTTCAGTCTAATTGGTACAATCCACCCATTCCCTTAATTATCCGCTATACCTGCTCCAGTTCCAAAACTCACGAGCAAACTTAGGAACGGGTTACCAGTACCCGGACGTCCCCATTCAGGAGAAAATATTGAGTTAAAGGCTATGGACACCTTTAATATGGAAAAAAAAGGATTTTTACATGTTTGTAGTTACCTTGAGTTAAAAAAGTTTTCTCCGTCGCCTCCATGTGCTTCCAGACGAGATACCCAGCTTGCATCCGAGGGGCGCAGATCCAATTTTCATACAGTTGGCAGAGATGCCGCTGGAGGAACGTCACGAAGGGCTTCACTGAGATGAGTTATTGATCATGAAAATCGATTGGTTCTGGCCTCGACGACATCGGGGCTCGGAAGGGACGGTGAGTCTGTGGAGTCCGAAAGAAAGCACTATATATATATATATATTGATGCTGTCACTTTAACATGCTATAGGTGTTTCTACTGTTTCTTAAAGTCTTGTTATTTGCTCTGTCCCGCCATGTTCTGTAGTCATGTGGTACTTACGGTGTTGACTTTCTTGTTCTGACGTGTTAGGAAATCCCCTACCAGGATCCTACCCTTATGAAGAATTGAGCAGCGGCCCCAGATATCATTCCTTATGAGACCCGCTTCCAAAACTTTCGGAGGAAAAACTAGAGACAGACTTCTGGGGGAGGGTACCGGAACCAAGTGAAAGTCACCAGAACAGTAAGCAAACATGGGCATACAACTGTGCGGGCCTGTGTGGTTTCCCTGTTCTCATTGCTCACTATTGTGAAAATCGCTGCAAAATTACATAATTTTGGCGCAATTTTTGGCAAAGGGGGGTGTTCTTTGTGACAATTTTCAAAAAACTGCAGGTAAGTGTGTCCATAATTGTATTCACCAGAACCACCAATGAAAAAATATATAAAAAGGAGAGCACAGGGAGGTGCTGAGAGCTGAGGGGAGAAACAGGAGGATGCTGGGGAATGTAGTTTCCTAGTGTTTTTTTTGTCTAAGCCCTTTAAATAAAGCTGCAGCCCACCTACTTGACCCATATCCAGGTGTAAGTGTGTTTATTTTAGGAAAGATATTTATGGTTAGATGAGAATCAAATAGGAGTTTGTTTTAAGTAGTAATAGGGCATACATCTCTGCAGTCCATGTGGATGTGTTCCTCCGAGTAATACAGGCTGGATGGAGGTCTGTGACTCCAGGATGCTGCTGACTTCACTAGCTCTCATGTATCAGCACAGTTTTATTCCTGTACTGCTTTCTCCTTCTACAGCCCATGAGGGATCTCCTCTCGATTGTGCCAACAGACACTGATTCTGAGAGTGTGTGATTTCCCCCCCCCCCCCCTTCCCCTGCACAGTCTGTTCTCTTCCCTCTCTGTACACGGATACACAGTCTGTGTGATTCACTGTCCCTTGTGCGCTTTCCTCCATATCTTTAGGCTGGGTTCACACGACCTATTTTCAGGCGTAAACGAGGCGTTTTATGCCTTGTTTTACGTCTGAAAATAGGGCTACAATACGTCGGCAAACATCTGCCCATTCATTTGAATGGGTCTGCCGACGTACTGTGCAGACGACCTGTCATTTACGCGTCGTCGTTTGACAGCTGTCAAACGACGACGCGTAAAAATACAGCCTCGTCAAAAGAAGTGCAGGACACTTCTTTCAGACGTAATTTGAGCCGTTCTTCATTGAACTCAATGAAGCACAGCTCAAAATTTACGGCTGTCAGAGAAGCCTCGCAAAATGCGAGGAGGAGCAATTACGTCTGAAACGAGGCAGCTGTTTTCTCCTGAAAACAGTCTGTCATTTCAGCCGTAAAAGCCTGCTATCGTGTGCACATACCCTTACTCTGATACTGACAGACTGTGTGATCTCTCCCCCCTCCCCCTGCAGATTGCCCTGTGGGCTTTCCTGCCTATCTGCACTCTGAAATAGAACAGGTTGTGTGATCTGCCCTCCCAGAAGACTTGGATGCTTCACCCCTCTCCACACTTTGATCTGCAATGTACAGATAGAAGAGCAGTGTGCTGTTGGATCTATGTCAGAAGCAGCAGGACAACCAGCTGCTTTGGGAGTTACACAGACTCCACAGCAAAAGAACGTTAGTTGTTTTTTTGTTTTTTTTATTTTTTTAAAAAGACTATTTAGAAAGTTGCTTAATTTAAGAAAAATATTCACTGTAAGGCCCTGTTCACACAGAGTTTTTTGACGAGTTTTTTGACGCGGAAACCGCGCAACAAAACTCCTCAAAAACCGCCCGAAAATGCCTCCCATTGATTTCAATGGGAGTTCGACGAGTTTTTTTTCCACGAGTAAAAAAAACGCGTCGCGGTAAAAAGAAGTGTCATGACCCATCTTGAGGCGGTTTCCGCCTCCAAAACCCCATTTCAATCAGTCAGAAACAGGAAAAAAAAAACCTCGACGAGTGTTTTGACGAGTTTTTGTCAAACCACTGTGCAAAAACCTACTGGAGCAGTTTTTGCAGGAGGAATTTTCCTCCTGCAAAAAACTCAGTGTGAACACAGCCAAAGGTCCATATCCTTCTGCTGAGCATGCCCCATCACTTGCGCATGCCCGCTGTATTATACAGCTAACACCTAGCTCTAATGGCCGGGTTCGGAGGTAACTCTGATCCCAGATGTTTTACCTCTCGGATGGTGCAGTCAATGTGGATGCTGCAGTATCTAACTGGTTTGATATAGGAAAAAAGGCTCCCCCAGTCACCCCAGAAAACTGGTGTAGAAAGGTTGATAAATTCCCCCAGTGAGTAATTGCAGCACGACTTCACACCTTGTAATAGAGGGGCATGCAGGCAGCTGTAAATAGACTACTTAGTGGTACAATTTCCTGCCCTAGACCACCACCGAGGGGTAGGGTGAAGGAGGGGAATTTTGTTGTCTATGGGCACCAACACGATTGCAAACCCCCCTTGAAAAATCTTTAATTTGCCTAAAACTGTACACAATGTTTTATGTGATGTCTGATTAGTGATTTTTATAGAGGCAAAACTATGATCTTATGTAGATCAAAGCCTTTTTTGATGCCTCCGATGATTATGTTTGCTTTGGCAGCAGCTGCCTGGCTCTGGGTGCTAAAGTTTCACCCAATGTTTTAACCACTTAATATGTAATTCTAAAATATGTTTTCTCGTTATAAACCAGCAACTTTTATATTGCAAATTGTGGGTTATTTTGCTCCTGTGATTTTGTTTTCCATCCATAAAGAAGCCGGACTGGGCTATTATCTTCTCAAAAGGAATGTCCTTCTACGGAATGAAAATAACAGGATGGATGACAAACGCCAGAAGGAAAGGTTAGTGACACTAACAGGATATGTATATTTGTGCCGTAGATAAGGAGACCTCATTGGCTGCAGCCATAGACTCAGCACTTGTAGGTTAAAATTACACCGTTCATTATGTATAAATAGTTTTTGTTTCTTTAAATTGCCCTTAATTCTGTGCCCTCCCCTACTGCAGTCCCATATCGGAGAGGAACCTATAGCACTGTACATATTGATCTTAACCCATGAAGTACGCAGCCTATTTTAGGTCTTCAGTATAGATGAGCGAACCGGGACAACCGAACCCGGTTTCGGTCCGAACTTCCGGAAAAGTTCGGTTCGCAGCGAATCCGAACTTCACCGGGTTCGGCCGAACCCGTTTTGACCGAACCCGGTCAAAAATATTATACAAATCGGCAGCCACTTGTCTCTATCAATCACTGATAGAGAAAAGAGGCTGCTGATTAAAAATAAAATAAAAAGCATTTCATACGTACTTGGTCGTTGTCTTGGTGACGAGTCCCTCTTCTTCCTCCAGTCCGACCTTCTTTCCTGACGCGGCAGCCTGTGATTGGCTGCAGAGGCCTCTGCAGCCTGTGATTGGCTGCAGCGCTCAAATGGGCTGTAACGTCACCCAGGAATTTCGGGCCGGATGTCGAGAGGGACGCGTCACCAAGGCAACGGCCAGGAGACCGGACTGGAAGAAGCAGAAAGTTCTCGGTAAGTATGAACGTCTTTTTTTTTTACAGGTTACTCTATATTGTGATCGGTAGTCACTGTCCAGGGTGCTGAAACAGTTACTGCCGATCAGTTAACTCTTTCAGCACCCTGGACAGTGACTATTTACTGACGTCGCCTAGCAACGCTGCCGTAATGACGGGTGCACACATGTAGCCACCCGTCATTATGGGGCCTCATGCACACGACCGTAAAAACACCCGTTATTACGGGTCGTAATTACGACCCGAAATAGCGGTCCCATAGACTTCTGTTAGCCACGGGTACCTTCCTGTTTTCTCACGGGAAGGTGCCCGTGCCGTTAAAAAGATAGAACATGTTCTATTTTTTTATTTTACGGGCCGTGCTGTCATTATAAGGGTATGTTCACACGACAGCGTCCGTAACGGCTGAAATTACGGGGATGTTTCCGCCTGAAAACATCCCTGTAATTTCAGCCGTAACGGCATGTGCAGGCGCTTGAACGCCGCATCCATTACGGACGTAATTGGCGCTGCTATTCATTGGAGTCAATGAATAACGGCTCCAATTACGGCCAAAGAAGTGACAGGTCACTTCTTTGACGCGGGCGTCTATTTACGCGCCGTCATTTGACAGCGGCGCGTAAATATACGCCTCGTGTGAACAGACAAACGTCTGCCAATTGCTTTCAACGGGCAGATGTTTGTCAGCGCTATTGAGGCGCTATTTTCGGACGTAATTCGGGGCAAAAACGCCCGAATTACATCCGTAATTAGTGCGTGTGAACATACCCTAATTATAGCAGCACGGCCCGTAAAATAGAAAAATAGAACATGTTCTAGTTTTTTAACGGCACGGGCACCTTCCCGTGAGAAAACAGGAAGGTACCCGCGGGTAACAGAAATCTATGAACCCGTTATTGCGGGTCGTAATTACGACCCGCAATAACGGGTGTTTTTACGGTCGTGTGCATAATGGGAGCATGGCTCGGAAAAATGGCCGGCCGTGCTCATCTCCTGAAATACTCTGTGCTGCCTTAAACTCTGTGGACAGGTCAGGATCCTGTTTCTTTTAAATGCTGCTAGGGAACCCGCTCGATCCACTATATAAGGCTGCGCTACAGTGCAGCATTTAAAAGAAACAGGATCCTGACCTGTCCACAGAGTTTAAGGCAGCACAGAGTATTTCAGGAGATGAGCGTGCAGATTCAGTGCTGCTGTGAACTCTGCTCTTACCATTACGTAGCTCTCAGTCTGTTACCTCTCCTCCACTACTGTCCTCAATAACACCTTCATGATTGGCAAGTCACCACGTAACGGTAAGAGCAGAGTTCACAGCAGCACAGAGTATTTCAGGAGATGAGCGTGCGGATCTTGTGTGCGGTGGTGACTTGCCAATCATGTGAAGGTGTTATTGAGGACAGGAGTGGAGGAGAGGTAACAGACTGAGCTACGTAATGGTAAGAGCAGAGTTCACAGCAGCACAGAGTATTTCAGGAGAGGAGCGTGCAGATTCAGTGCTGCTGTGAACTCTGCTCTTACCATTACGTAGCTCTCAGTCTGTTACCTCTCCTCCACTCCTGTCCTCAATAACACCTTCTCATGATTGGCAAGTCACCACATAATGGTAAGAGCAGAGTTCACAGCAGAACAGAGTATTTCAGGAGATGAGCATGCGGATCTTGTGCGGGGTGGTGACTTGCCAATCATGTGAAGGTGTTCTTGAGGACAGGAGTGGAGGAGAGGTAACAGACTGAGAGCTACGTAATGGTAAGAGCAGAGTTCACAGCAGCACAGAATATTTCAGGAGAGGAGCGTGCAGATTCTGTGCTGCTGTGAACTCTGCTCTTACCATTACGTAGACAACCTTATGTAATTTCTGTTCACCTGTAGCTGTTTTGCTAGTCACTCCTCCATCAGCTTTTTCATCCAATCGCTGACACTTAGCATTTTCAACAGCTGACAAATTTATACATAGGTTGGACAGAAACACACGGTCTCAACTTCCTTTGCCATGATTAAGAACGCAGTGTGCGTTGGAAACGCGTAGGCTTGGGTACACTCCCTGCTTACTCTTGCCTTGAGACTGCGTCTCGTCCTAAAGATTTTAAAATATTTCTCCAATAAACATGGAAACTGTTCTTCCCTTTTAAAAACCACTACTGGCGCTGGATCATCCTTCTCTTTCCTTGCAATATATGCCGCGAGCCGTCGCGGGGATCCGAGCGACATCTCAGCAGACGCAGAACCGATGAGCTGGAGGCTTTCTCCCTTTCTTTACATTATTATGCTTATACTAGGATGGGCAACCTATAGAGATGGCAGGGCCTAGGGGCCCTTTACTAGTTCCATCAGAACCCTTCTATCGCTCTATCAAACTGCTTAGGTGCCATGGTGACTATTGACCTTGGCATCAAGCGGTAAGAGATTACTCCGATTCCGGCTATTAGTGCGGACGCAGCTCCTGTGCTATCTCCATCAACGCGTCATGATTATATGGCAAAGTGCGTTAAAGAACTGATTACCTGTGCCGTACATATACAGAGAAGTGCTGGAAAGGGTTACATTTAATTTCCCTCTTGGGAAATTCTGACCAGTAGATGATCCAGCTCCTGATTGAGACCGGTTCTGTGTTAGGGTCAGTTCACACGGCAGATATTACATGGCGGGTCCCACTGCAAAATCCGCAGCAGAATTAATACTGCCATAGGCTGGACGATTTCTCCTTCCATTGACTTCAATGGGAGGATCAGGCGGAATCCACCCAAAGATTAGGCAGGACGCTTCTTTTCCAGCTAGCGGGAAAAAGAAGCGTCCGACTCCCATTGAAATGAATGGAAGACAAACGTTTCGAAAAATTCCACCAAGTCAACAGGGCCTAAGAGAAAAGCAGAAGGGTATGCGGCCCCTTTGTTATAGGCATCAGTCATGGTCCCAGCAGTAGGACTCCAATGATCTGACATTAATGGTCCCCTACACGCATATAAGTTAAGGGGCAATGTTTTTAAACCTTTCCTTTTCTTGTTTCAAGGGGCAAAAGTCCTAAATTTTGAGTTGAGTCATTTAACCCTTTGTCTGTGACACCTCCTAGTGCCTTTCTGGGAAACCCTCTCTGTTTTATGATCTCAGTTGGAATTAATTACAATTTCCTCTTTATAGTTGACCCTAGCTGTAGGAAAATCAGAAATGGTAATCTAAGCTGGGCCCTACGACCTTGGGGGTCCATGGCCTATCCATCCTTATGTAAGAAGGGGGTGCAATGACACAGTTACAGAATTGATAAGGTTGAAAAAAAAGACACAGGTCCGTCAAGTCCTACCATGTTAATTCAGAGGAAGGCAAAAACTATGAGATGGATGCCAAATATCCCACATTAAGGGGAAAAAATCCTTCCGACTACAAATATGGCAATCAGAATAAATCCCTGGATAACCGTCCCATCTCCAACAATCTAGTACATGTAACAAAATTTATACCTTTAAAGAATGACATCAAGACCCTTTTTTAACTGCTTCAACGCACCAACCATCACAACATCCTGCGGCAGGGAGTTTTACAGCCTCACTGCTCTTACAGTAAAGAATCCTCATCTGTCATGATGGTGAAACCTCGTGTCCTCTAGACCTAAAGGATTCCCCCTTGTATTTGTTAAAGGTGTAGGTGTAAAAAGATCATTAGAAAGACCTCTGTACTGCCCACTGATATATTGTAACATTGTAACTCGATCGCAACTAAGGCACATTACTGTTCACATTACGTTTTTGCCCTACATTAAAGAGGCTCTGTCACCAGATTTTGCAACCCCTATCTGCTATTGCAGCAGATCGGCGCTGCAATGTAGATTACAGTAACGTTTTTATTTTTTAAAAACGAGCATTTTTGGCCAAGTTATGACCATTTTTGTATTTATGCAAATGAGGCTTGCAAAAGTCCAAGTGGGCGTGTTTAAAAGTAAAAGTCCAAGTGGGCGTGTATTATGTGCGTACATCGGGGCGTTTTTAATACTTTTACTAGCTGGGCGCTCTGATGAGAAGTATCATCCACTTCTCTTCAGAACGCCCAGCTTCTGGCAGTGCAGACACAGCCGTGTTCTCCAGAGATCACGCTGTGACGTCACTCACAGGTCCTGCATCATGTCAGACGAGCGAGGACACATCGGCACCAGAGGCTACAGTTGATTCTGCAGCAGCATCGGCGTTAGCAGGTAAGTCGATCTAGCTACTTACCTGCAAACGCTGATGCTGCTGCAGAATCAACTGTAGCCTCTGGTGCCGATGTGGCCGACACGATGCAGGACCTGTGAGGGACGACACAGCGTGATCTCTGGAGAACACGCTGTGTCTGCACTGCCAGAAGCTGGGCGTTCTGAAGAGAAGTGGATTAAAAACGCCCCGATGTACGCACATAATACACGCCCAGTTGTACTTTTACGTTAAACACACCCACTTGGACTTTTGCAAGCCTCATTTGCATAAATACAAAAATGGTCATAACTTGGCAAAAAAGGCTCGTTTTTTTAAAAATAAAACGTTGCTGTAATCTACATTGCAGCGCCGATCTGCTGCAATAGCAGATAGGGCTGGTGACAGAGCCTCTTTAAGCATATACATTGGGAAAGCTCCCGACGTACACGCCAAACGTGTTTATAGGGCTCAATATTTAGAGGCTAAAGGAGTGTCCTTTTGGCTGGTATACATCACTATACCACAAAAATAATGTATGGAATAACACAGTAAACTATTCCATCCCGTGGGGTCCATTAAAAACCATATACACTGAATGTGTACTTTTTTAGCATGGTAGCCTGCGGATGACAGATCCAACTTTATGTCATTCATCACAGGCATGCATTAAACATATTGAGCTTTTCATGACGAATCCATTAAACGGATACCATAATGGTCTATGGGCGATGAATGCACCAAACAGATGTTTAACGATGATATCCGTCACCCATAGACTATAATAGCATTCGTTTAACAGAAACTTCATGAACTTAATGACCTCTTTTCATGATGTATCCATTAAACAGATACCATTATAGTCTATGAGTGATGAATGCCACCGTCACAGCCTACATTTAAAGTATACATCGGGAGTTTTTAACGGCGTAAACGGCAAACGTAGGTCAAAAAACCTGATGTGAACATAGCCTAAGCTGTCTTTTTTCCCCCAAAACAATAACCCCAAGTTTGATAAACATTCCTGGAACTCTAATCCACCCATGCCGTTTATGGGTTTTGGTTGCCCTTCTCGGCACCCGATCCAGTTCAGCACAAAATATTCCATGTGTGGTCTGAGTAGTGATTTGTATAGAGGTAAAACTATGTTCCTGTCATCCATGCCTCATTTGAAGCATCACATGATTGTATTTGCTTTCTCAGCAGCTGCCTGGCACTGATTGCTAAACTAAAGTATAGTGTCCACCAATATCCCTAAGTCTCTTTTTAGTGGGATTTTTACGCAGTGTATTACTATTTAATACATAATTGTAGAATTTGTTTCCTCGGCTCAAGTACATAATCTTACATTTATCCTCATTAAACTTAATTTGCTATTTCAAGCTTTTCCAGCTTCCCCAAATCCCTCTGTAATATTACATTATCCTCCTATGTGTTAATTACTTTACACAGTTTAGTATCATCTGAAAATATTGAAATTATACTCTGTAAGCCCTCTACAAGGTCAATAAAAAACATATTAAGAAGAAGGAATAACCCAATACTGACCCCTGAGGTACCCCACTGGTAAATTAATTTTTCTATTTGCTACAAATGTATATCTGTTATTAGACATGTAGGTTCTACATGGCATGTCATCATTAGGGTGTCAAGTAAAGTCATTGGCAGTTGGATGGGGGGGGGGTCAAGTTTGGCTTCTGCACCAATGATTGGGACATTCAAGAGATGGAAGACCCTCAACTCTCAAAAGGGCTACTCAAGACCTTCCATTGACAAAATTAGCTTGTTGGGGTGCAAATTTTCACAAATACAGGGAACTGGAAGGCTCATTGTCTTCACTTGCTACTATAACTCCATCATTGTAGAGATTTGTATGGTCAATGGAATCAGATTGTGACCCATTTGGTAGATTATGAATGGAGTTGTGTGGCATAACTGGATCCAACTGGTAAGTAATTACTAAATGACCAGGGATTGCTAAAACCACCGGGATACCACAGACGACCATCGAATTGGGATCACCAGGGATGGACACTATATTGCAGGATCGGCAGTGATGGATACAGCGATGCAGCTACCATAAAGACCAGCTACTCAACCGATACAATACCAAATTTGGAGGACGAGAGCTGCACCTAACCATCTTCCAAGTAATGCTTGGCAACGCTCTAGTTTTAGAAGAGGAGAGTCTTATGCCATACAGCCATGGCTGTGAAACCCTACCAGGAGAGATTTGTGGCTGATCCTGGATCTGATGGGGTAAGGGGCTTTTTATCTGAACCTAATCTCCAAAGAAAAGCAGTGGGACAATGTAAGATGTTTACGAGCAGACCAGGAGTTGGGTCCATTTACATTTTGCTTTGCCTCCTTCTTCATAGGGATCGAAAATAAGCCACTGGTTCACCATAGATGGACGTTAGACCACTTAGTCACTAGGCTTGATCCAATCCACTAGATCACTAGGGTCGGTTTCAAAAAGTAAGTGGGCAACATGTTGAAAGGGAAACGTGTTCTACTATAGCTTCTTATGGCTCCAGTCAACTACATCTTGTGAGTGGTCTGAGATCTCCTATAGATCAGTGCCACCTCCTTCTGACCACCTGTTGTCCAACTATGCCCCAAAAATATGATGGTGCATAAACTGCAACTGATCATGAACACTAACGAAAGTCTGTACAGGGCCTATGTCATCAAAATATTTTTTCATTACTGGGAAGTCTTTCTACGATGCACATCAGATGTCCTTTCCGGAAGTCTCTAGTAGCAAACGTTTTTGGAGGCAAAATAAGTTTTGACGATCCCCTCCTCCCCCTAAATACATATACATGAAGCAGAGCCGCACAGTAGAGCCTGTATGTAGAGTCTCCAGTAACTTTCAGGTTTCTCTACAGTTGGAATTGACTTCCACTTGACATTGATTTTTATTTTTTTTCTTATCCCTGCAGGTGATAAAACATTTCCTCGCGCTCTGGATTTCTGCCGGTGGTTTTCTGGGAAGCCTGAGGCTGTCCCTTACGTTATCTGTGATTGCCACTGACAAGTAAGGCTATTACAGGGAGAGTTGAACGTTAATTTTCTCTGTGCAATTTAAAGTGCACCTGTCACGGCAAATTAAAATATTTCAGTTTATTTTTTTATTTGCTGGCAAATTAAAAAATATCTGCAATACACACAAACTTTTTTATTATATAATCTATAGCTCCATGAAAAATTATAAGTAAGTTTTAAGGCCCTTTTACACCGGCCGGTGCAGTGAGCCCTGATCAATGGGACAGCTCGTTGATCGGCGCTCGTTTGCTCCTGTCACACGGAGCTATGGATGGGGACGAGCGGTCGTTACTCCGATTGCTCGTCCCCATACATTATCATCATGTCGGCAGCGCGTCTCCCTGTTTACACACCAAGATGTGCTGCCGACAACGATAATATTTTACTTTTTTAAAACGATACGACCAGCAGATTATTGGGCGTTTGCTCGTTCATCTGCTGATCGTTCCCCTGTTTACACAGGGCAATTATCGGCAACGAGCGCTCCTAGAACGCTCGCCTGCCCGATAATCGTCCAGTGTAAAACCCCCTTTAGTTTTAGAAGTGTACATAGAGGAGAGGAGGCCCTGTAGAAAATATTGCCATAGTGCCCCATTAATGGTCTGGTCTACACCTCTACAAGAATGTGGGTCAGAAGGGTTTGAACAGCCCTCTACCTCCCTCCTATTGTTGTAGATGAGATGGTCGATGCAACCTGAATCATCTAGTTCCTGTACTTTGCTAATATTGTGGGCCTTTAGATAGGGAGAGCTCTACAAACCCGAAAATGGGACCAACCTGAGCTGGGCCCCTCTCTCTATTAGTGATTACATGGGTCTTTGTTCAGTTCCATTAGTCCAAACAACATTTATTTCTAATAGAAACCCATAACCTTTCCAAAATGCACTATATGGCCAAAAGTATATGGACACCTGACCCTCACACCTACAAATTGTTGGACATCCCCTTCCAAAACCATGGGTGTTAATAAAGAGTTGGGCTCCCTTTTCGCGGGTACAAGCTCCACTCTCCTGGGAAGGCTTTCCAAAAGATTTTGGAGCATGTCTGAGAATTTGTGCCCATTTAGCCAAAAAGGACATTTGTGAGTTTTTCAGCCCTCGGTCTACCACTTCAAGCCAGACATGTTGTTACTCCTAGACGCTTCGACTTTATTTTAATAGCATTTACACGTGACCAGGGCAGATTTAGCAGATAATAATATGACTTACGGGTGACTGGGGCAGATCTAATAGATAATAACACTTACAGGTGACCAGTGCAGATCTAGCAGATAATAATAGCACTTACATGTGACAAAAGCAGATCTAGCAGATAATAATAGCACTTACAGGTGACAGGGGTAGATCTAGCAGATAATAGTAGCGCTTACAGTTGACCGGTGCAAATCTGGCAAATAATAATATCACTTACATGTGACTAGAGCAGATATAGCAGATAATAATATCACTTACAGGTGACCAGTGCGGATCCAGCAGATAATAATAGCACTTACATGTGACCAGGCAAGATCTAGCAGATAATAATAGCACTTAAATGTGACCAGGCAAGATCTAGCAGATAATAATAGCACTTACAGGTGACCAGGGCAGATCTAGTAGATAATAGCACTTACAGGTAACCGGGGCAGATCTAGCAGATAATAGCACTTACAGGTGACCAGGGCAGATCTAGTAGATAATAGCACTTACAGGTAACCGGGGCAGATCTAGCAGATAATAGCACTTACAGGTGACCAGGGCAGATCTAGTAGATAATAATAGCACTTACAGGTAACCGGGGCAGATCTAGCAGATAATAGCACTTACAGGTGACCAGGGCAGATCTAGTAGATAATAATAGCACTTACAGGTAACCGGGGCAGATCTAGCAGATAATAATAGCACTTACAGGTAACCGGGGCAGATCTAGCAGATAATAGCACTTACAGGTGACCAGGGCAGATATAGTAGATAATAATAGCACTTACAGGTGACCAGGGCAGATCTAGTAGATAATAATATCACTTGCAGGTGACCGGGGCAGATGTAGCAGATAATAATAACACTTACACGTGACCAGGGTAGATCCACCAAATCTAAAGTTTCACAAACTGACTTGTGGCAAAGGTGGCACCTTATGCCTATATACTTTTCAATGTGGCAGAACATGTTATTATGGAGTTATTACTAATATTTAATACTTAGCAGCGGAGCTCCTTTCTCCTGGTAGCTATAAGAAATCCAGAAGATTATTCCCATTGTATAAGGAGGATAAGCAGCTGTCAGTTACTTCTAATAACGCTTATCAAGTATATTAAAATAAAACATTTAAGGCCTTCACAAACCTTGATCTGGCTCTGCTCGTGATGACAGAGATAAAAGGTTCTTAAAGGGTTATTCCACCTTTAGTTATACTCTGAAGTATCTCTAACATGTCATAAGAGCTGGAACCCTCTTACTTCTTTGAAGGGGTAGAAGTGGCCGGTTTCAACCTGTGTCTGATGATACACGTATGATGCATGTACCAGGGCTATGTACACATTGGTGATGTAACATTGTCCCTTTTAAGCAGTATGGGAGTGTAGAAGAGGTGTGAGTGCATTTTGTTGCCGGTACTATTGTGGGGGTACTGTCATTGTCTCTATTATGGGTCACAGTAGTTGGCACTATCCCATGGATATCCCATGATGGGTGATAAAACCCCTTTAATATATCAAGTAAGTGCTTTCCTATAGAAAGTGACTGTTGTGACACGGCCCCCGCTGCTTAACAATGTGCAGAAGAAGTACGTAGTTATCTAGCTTTCAAATGAGATGTCTATGTAGCAATGTCTAACATGAATGAATGAACAAACAAACGAATGACGGAATGCATGTACATAGAAATAAATAGATACAAAAGAATATAATATTAATTGTTAAACTACATAAAATATCAAGAATGAAATGGAACTATGATGCCTGGATAAAAAATAATGAATGAATGAATGAACGAACGAATGAACGAACGAACAAACCAGGCTATTGAATGCTGAAAAATGAAACGTTCAGTGATACACATCAATGCAAATCTTATATTAATTGTCAAACTGCATAACTTCCTAAGAATAAAGTGTGATTTCCAGCTATGAATGAAAAAATTTATACAAATGAGCGAATGAACCAGACTACTGTGGTAAAAAAAAAGAAACAAAGTGTCAACACAAATCTAATCATATTAATTGTCAAACTGCATAAAGTCATGAATGAAAGTCCAGGTATGAATGAATGAATGAATGAATGAATGAACCAAATATACAGTAAAGCAACTCACATTAATGCAAACCTCATAATATTCCTTGTCAAGCTGTGTAAAGTCTTAGGAATAAAGTCTGAATAAACACATTAAATAATTAGAGTATGTACAGTAAATATAGAGGAATGAATGAATGAATGAATGAATGAATGAATGAGACACACATGCATTTAATTGTATAATATTAATTGTCAAACTGCATAAAGTGAAGTGTGGCTTCCAGGTTTGAATGAATGAATGAATGGATTAAACAAAGGAAGGTTGAATAAATTAATGAACGAATGAACAAAAAAATAATAATTAAAGAATGAATGAATGCATGAATGAACAAGTGATACAAATTTAATAAAAATCAAATTAATTGTGCAACTACATAAGAATGACTTCTAGATCTAAATAAATAAATAAACAAAATAAAATATGGTCGAATGAATGAATAAACAAGTGAACTAAATAAATGAATGCATGAACCAGGCTATTCAAAACTAAAAAAATGTAAAACATACCAGGAAATATATAAGTGTATGTGCACACACACTAATTACGTCCGTAATTGACGGACGTATTTCGGCCGCAAGTCCCGGACCGAACACAGTGCAGAGAGCCGGGCTCCTAGCATCATACTTATGTACAATGCTAGGAGTCCCTGCCTCTCTGCAGGACAACTGTCCCGTGCTGTCATCATGTTTTCAGTAAGGGACAGTAGTTCCACGGAGAGGCAGGGACTCCTAGCATCGTACATAACTATGATGCTAGGAGCCCGGCTGCCTGCACTGTGTTCGGTCCGGGACTTGCGGCCGAAATACGTCCGTCAATTACGGACGTAATTAGTGTGTGTGCACATACCCTTAAAGGGAACCTGTCACCAGCATTTCACCTATTAAACCAGCAATACCTGGTGGTAGTAGATGAAAAATCATTTCTATATAACCTATAATTATCTTCTTAGTCGGCTCTGTAGCTTTAGTATTCAGTTTTTTTATGTTCCCGCACCGTATGCTAATGAGCAGAAAAGTCAGATCTTCATTCCTCAAGTCTTTCCGAGTTTCCCCGCCTCCTTACTTTTGATTGACAGCTCCTCGCCTTCCCCCAGCATACAGTATCCCGCACTTGTGCATTGATGTCCTCTTCTGGTCTGTGCGCACAAAGAGACACCGGATTATTACGATAAAAGGCGCAAAATGTTTGCAGACCGCTATTTACAGTCGGAGAAGGAGTTTAGGAGAGGGAATAACGGTGATGTACTTTTAAAAGCAGCGGCCAGTGAGGGATACGTAAAGTTCAATAGGTCAAATGCTGGTGACAGGTTCCCTTTAATGCAAACAGGGCTGGCCTTAGGATAGATGGCGCCCCGCGCAAAATTTTCTTTCGGCGCCCCACCCCATCATAAAAAAATGCCCCATAAAAAAGTATAATGCCCCTCCACAGTATAATGCCCTTTATAATGCCCCACATAGTAGAATGCCCTTTATAATGCCCCCACATAGTATAATACCCCGTTTAGTGCCCCCCACACAGTATAATGTCCCCTAAGTGCCATACACAGTATAATGTCCCCTAAGTGCCACACACAGTGTAATGTCCCCTAAGTGCCACACACAGTATAATGTCCCCTAAGTGCCACACACAGTATATTGCCCCCTGTAGTGCCCCTACACAGTATAATGTGCCCTTAGTGGCCCCCACACAGTATAATGCCCCCTTAGTGGGCCCCACACAGTATAGTGTCCCCCTCCACTAGGTGCCACACACAGCCCCCCTTGTAGATAGTGCCCCCCCGTAGATTGTGCCATACAGCCCCCCTGTCGATTGTGCCATACAGCCCACACCTCCCCCTTGTAGACAGTGCCCCCCACCTCCCCTTTGTAGATAGTGACATACAGCCCCCACCTCCCCATTGTAAACAGTGCTATACAGCCACCCACCTCCCCGAAGTAGACAGTGCCCCCCACCTCCTCCGTGTAGACTGTACCTGCCGAACAAATAAACATATTGTACTCACCTAGGCCCCGTTCCCGCGACGAACGGAGCTGCTCCACAACGCCGACAGGATCCTTGCGTAGGCCGGCGTGATCCAGTCATCAGGCCAGCCTGCAAAGGGATCCAGTCCGTGTGCCTGGCCTGTAGCCTAGTAAATGGCAGAGCTCTGTCATAGGATTCAATAATATCTGCGTCCTAAAGACGCAGATACTATTGAATTGCAGCGTCGCTACCATCGTAGCAGCCATAGCGGCTGCTAGTGGCACCACCCGGCATGGGGGGGGCCCGTCCCGTCAGGCAGCAAGGGCGCCCTCGTGCCCGGTGCTGCCACTAGTAGCTGCTATGGCTGCTACAATGATAGTTACACCACAGAGCAGAGAAGGAGCGCCCTGGCGGAAAGACAGCTGCAGAGTCGCCGGACTCTGGCGCTTCACAAACACAAGCAGGGGAAGGGAGCCAGCGCAGCGCCCCCTTCCACCTGCTGGATGATGCGACCTGTGCGATGGCACAGGTCGCACACCCCAAAGGCCGGCCCTGAATGCAAACCTCATAATATTGTTTGTCAAACTGAATAAAGTCCTAAGAATGAAGTGTAATGAAATGCATGAATGAATGAATGAATGAATGAATGAATGAATGAATGAATGAATGAACTAGGCTATTAAAAAAATGTACCTTTCAGTAACTCACAGATCCATTCAAATCGCATCATATTCCTTGTCCAACTGCACAGTCATACGAATGAAGTGACTTCCAGGTCTGAATAAATTTAAAGAAAAAAGAATATGTATATACTGAGGAATGAATGAAATAGAAAAATTTATCATACAGCGACACACATCTCTTCAATCATATTATATCCATTATAAAACTGCAGAAAGTTGTATCAAGGATGAAGTGTAATTTCCAAGAGAGAAAGGAAGATGAATTGGTTGGGTTGGGCTGGGTTCACACGTGGCGGAATTTCACTTAAATTCCGCTGCGGACACTCCGCAGCGTTAATCCGCAGCGGAGCCGTTTCTCCATTGACTTCCACTTCTATTTAGAAGTGTTCGTTTAGACGATGCGTAACATTCCGCTGCGGAGCATAGGCTGCGGAGCGGAATTTGGTGTCCGCAGCATGCTCTGTCTGTTGCGGAGCAGTGGCGGACTCATGGCGGAATTTCTCCATTGACTTCAATGGAGATTCTAAGTTCCGCAATGAAGTCCGCAGCTGTCATGCACATGTTATGTGTGCTGCGGATGCGTCTTGCTTTTTTGCCATGACATTTCTTCATTCTGGCTGGACCTATGTATTTCTAGGTCTACAGCCAGACTGAGGAAGTCAATGGGGCTCCCGTAATGACGGGAGCGTTGCTAGGAGACGTCAGTAAATAGTCACTGTCCAGGGTGCTGAAAGAGTTACGCGATCGGCAGTAACTGTTTCTGCACCCTGGACAGTGACTACCGATCACAATATACAGCAACCTGTAAAAAAATATAAGTTCATACTTACCGAGAACTCCCTGCTTCTGTCTCCAGTCCGGCCTCCCAGGATGACGTTTCAGTCTAAGTGACAGCTGCAGCCAATCACAGGCCAAGCACAGGCTGCAGTGGTCACATGGACTGCCGCGTCATCCAGGGAGGTCGGGCTGGATGCCGAAAGAGGGACGCGTCACCAAGACAACGGCCGGTAAGTATGAAATTCGTTTACTTTCACTAGGGAAAGTGCTGTCCCTTCTCTCTATCCTGCACTGATAGGGAGAAGGGAAGCACTTTTCCCGCAGTCCGCAGCAGCTAGTCCGCATCAATGTACTGCACATTTTGTGCAGATCCGCAGCAGAATCTGCAACGCAGATTCTGTGCGGCATTGATGCGGACAGTTGCGGAGGAAATCCGCCACGTGTGGTCATGCCCTTAATGAATGAAAGAACAAACAAACAAATGAATGAATGAACCAGGATAGTGAAAAATATAACATATTAATATTATTAGCCAAATTGCATAAAGTTTTAAGAATGAAGTGTAACTTCCAGGTCTGATGAATGTAATAATTAGAGACTGTATGAATAAAAGAATGAATGCACAAATGAATGAATGAATGCACGAACGAATGAATGAATGTCAAATACTGCAACTCATCCATCCAATTATCAACGAATCATCATCAACCTGCATACAGTCTGGAGTATAAAGTGTTATAGTATGGCCAAGGGATTGAATGAATGAATCAATGAGGCTATTGAATGCTTATAGAATTTAACATCTAGCAATTCACACATCCACTCAAATTGCACAATATTCTTTGTCAAATGGCATAAAGTTTTAAGAATGAAGTGTATCTTTCAGGACTGAGTGAATGTAATAATTAGAGATGTATGTATAAAAGAATGAATGAATGAATGAATGAATGAATGAATGAATGAATGAATGAATGAAAAATCCTTCATTCATTCATGTAATATTTATTAACAAACTGCATATTAAGGCCCAATGCCGTGCCCATAATCACAGTCCGCGACTAAGAGGACGGACGGCCGCCGTCAGACACCCGCATTTTCGGCCCGTATTCCCATATAAAGTATGGGAGCACGGTTCATAAAAAGCAAAAGATAGGATGTGTCCTATCTTTTGCGGAGGCTTTCTACAGCCCGGAAACCTTCCCGCAAAAATATGGGAAGGCGTCTGTGATTAATAGAAATGAATGGGTCCGTAATTGCGGACCGTAATTACAGTCCGCAATTACGGACAAATTCTATGGTCCTGTGCATGAGGCCTAAGGCTGGATTCACACGAGCACATTACGTCCGTAATGGACGGAACGTATTGCGGCCGCCAGTCCTGGACCGAACACAGTGCAGGGAGCCGGGCTCCTAGCATCATAGTTATGTACGACGCTAGGAGTCCCTGCCTCTCCATGGAACTGCTGTCCCGTACTGAAAACATGATAAGGCTGGGTTCACACACCCTATTTACGGACGTAATTTGAGCGTTTTAACCTCGAATTACGTCCGAAAATACGGCTCCAATGCGCCGGCAAACATCTGCCCATTCATTTGAATGGGCTTTACGATGTACTGTGCCGACGGTCATTTTTTTTACGCGCTGCTGTCAAAAGACGACGCGTAAAAAAGACGCCCGCGTCAAAGGAGTGCCTGTCACTTCTTGGGACGTAATTGGAGCCGTTTTCCATTGGCACCATAGAAAAACAGCTCCAATTACATCCGTAATGGACGCAGCGAAAAACGCCGGCAACATGCCATTACGTCTGAAATTCAGGATCTGTATTCTCCTGAAAACAGCTCCGTGATTTCAGCCGTAATGGACGCTGCCGTGTGAACAGTACGGGACAGTTGTCCGGCAGCAAGGCAGGGACTCCTAGCGTCGTACATAACTATGATGCTAGGAGCCCGGCTCCCTGCACTGTGTTCGGTCCGGGACTTGCGGCCGAAATAGCGGCCGAAATACGTTCCGTCCTTTACGGACATAACATGCTCGTGTGAATCCAGCCTAAGGATGAAAGAAAGGAAAGTTAGTTGATTGATTGATTGATTGATTGATTGATTGATTGATTGATTGATTGATTGGACTAAACCAGGTTATTGAATGCCGAAAAACATACCATACGGCAACTCACAAATCCATTGAAATGATATAATATCCATATTCAATCTGTGTAACGTAAAATGAGTTGCTCATAAATTCTTTCCTGGCCTCTTGTACTCCCCCACCCTCTCCTCTGAAGATCTATCCGGTTTTCCCACTATCCCAGCGTGTGACTTGAGTGTCAGCAGAGATTCCAGCAGTCAGTCCCAGCTCAGCAGGACACATGTAAGAGGAGATGTCTTTTCCTTGGTCCTGTATCCCTCTCCAGACTCTGGAATGTGCGCTCAGTCTTCAGATTTCCTGTTGAACTGTATAGATTTCCTGAAATCCGTCCTTTCCACCCTAGGGCTTTCCAGGCCGGCTCTCCCTCTCTCCTTCCTCTCTCCCTCTCTCCTTCCTCTTTCCCTCTCTCCTTCCTCTATCACATGGTAGATTTTCCTTCCTGTTCTCCTCCAGCTGAAGTGTGAGCAGACAGGAGAGGACATTGAATGGATGTAATCCTGTGCTAGGACTTCTCTGGGTCTGGACATCTCTGGGATATCTGGATTGCACATCCGCCGCTGAGCTCAGATTTTTGCACTTTTGGATCATGGAATAATGGATTTAAATCTGGGGCACAAACTTGGAATGGAAATTCGAGCTGAACATATCCTGGTAAGTTCTGCTCCGGCTAGGCGTGGTTACTATTGTGCTAACTTTACCAAATCTTAAGCAATTATCCAGATGTAGCAGAGCTGAATTTGTCAATGAACTGTGCCTTTTGTGCATTGAGACAACTTTCTGAGTAAGGGTTTACCTGCAGTCCTATGTAAAACCAAAGACCCCACTCGTAGTTATAGGCGCATGAGTTGTAAATTAGGTATGCTACATACTCAACTCTGATGCATTTGAGAAACACAACTCCATAGCATCCAACAATCTTGGCTCTGAGATTCAGAGGTTGCAAATATGTTGTCTAGTTATGCAACACCCAGAGACTAACATTAGCGAAACTGCGATCTACCGCAATTACAAAATGCGATAAGCCGGACGTGTAAAATCGCCATGGCCCCACTGCTTTAATATAACTCAGGGGGTTTACCTGTAGTCCTATGTAAAAACCCAGATCATCCACATATTGTGATATGCCAATTTAGTTGTAGCAAATGACTAACTCAGTTTTGCTTCATTCTCGGCTCTGCTGCATCTGTATAGCTGTATAGTATCCAATAATCTCACCTCTGATTTGTAGTTGCAACAATGTCGTATTCTTGCAATCCCAAAACCACAGAATCACCCCCCTCTTCAATTTCTTGAGACTCCTGTAGGCGAATATGAGCAGCAATAACGCACTGTGATCTCCTGCAATCCCCAAGTGCGATAATCATGAGGCATAAAATCGCCATACTCCCATGGCCTGAAGATAACGCAGTGCGTTTACCTGCAGTCCTATGTAAAACCTCAGATCCTCTACACACTGTGATATTCTCGTAAGTTGTGCCAAATAACTAAGTCAGTTTCGCTACATGTTCCGCTGTACTGCATCTGAAAAACAAAGCTCTAGAGTATCAAACAAGCTCAACACTGCTACATATGACAAAGTTAGATTTGCTGCATAAAGAAAACAAGCTTACATCTACCTCTATCACATATATATGTAGAAGAGCTTACACTCTAAACACTCAGTAACGCTATAGCGTGCTGGGGTCTGAAACACTGCAAAAGTTGAGGAGCTTTCATCTATTATTTTTTTTTTGCTAATTTTTTAACGTTAATTATATCAAATTTTAATTTATTATTATTATGTTATTATTTTTATCTTTATTATTATTATGTTATTATTTTTATCTTTATTATTATTATGTTATTATTTTTATCTTTATTATTATTATGTTATGTTATTATTATCTTTTTTATTATTATTATGTTGTTGTTGTTGTTGTTGTTATTATTATTATCTTTATTATTATTATGTTATTATTATCTTTATTATTATTATGTTGTTATTATTATTATTATTATCTTTATTATTATTATGTTTTTTTACTTTGGCTGTGGGTCCCTCTCTGGTACTCTTCTGTACTGAATGACTTTTTGGGCACTGTAGGGTGGTATCATTCAGATAGAAACTGTATAGTGTTTTGGCCACTTTATAGCACTGTAGTATATAATATATAACACTGTTTTTGGCACTGAATAGCATTTTTGTTAGGGTTTATTCACACGAACGTGGGGAAACTCGGATGTGAAAAACAGCCATTTTTCACGTCCGAGTAACACCTGTGCGGGTCCCGTTTTCACAGATCTCCATAGACTTGGGTCAAAGGAGGGAAACGTGAAAACGGATGAAAATAGGACATGTTCTATTTTTTCAACGGACCCTTCACACGGTCCATTGAAACAACGGCCCCCCTGAAATACATGCGTCCGTGTGGCGGAAGTTGTTTTAAAAGCCGTCACATAGACGTACTGAACGTTCGTGTGAATAAGCCATTATTGGGCATTGAATGGCACTACTATTTGGCAGCTGTACGATGGCATCATTCAGATATGCACCGTATAGCAAGCATTTGAATTTTGGGCACTTTATTGTAATCGATTGTAGGGTATGTAGAACAGTTTTGGAGCACCTTATGACGTATACATCTCTCTCTGCACAAAGGTGCCAATATAGCCTGGGAATTCTCCTCCTGTTTGGTTAGGGTCTACATACTGACTTTCCTTTCACAACTTTAAAGGGGTTATGTGGGGACCAAAAATTATTATCAGTGTAGTCCCTGCAGTATGTGACACACTCGCTAATATACATTCCAGTCCCCGTCGTCCTGATTCTGAGGTTTTTATAGCGCTGCCGCGGGACCGGAAGTCTTCTTTGATGACGATACGACTCTTCACCATGGGACCGGCCCCGCTGTACTCCATGTACTTGCTGTACTACTGCTATATTAGCGAGTGTGTCACATACTGCAGGGACTACACTGCTAATAAATTTTGGTCCCCATATAACCCCTTTAAACTGCAATTGTAACATAAAAATCATAGTCACGTGACTTGGACATGACTTCGGGATATTTGTGTTTATATTTTAGTAGAACCTACTGTCCTCTAAGTTGCAACTTTTTGACTTTTTTTGTATGAAATATTCCAGAATTCTGTATACATCAGTCTGACCCAAACGTATAGAAAGAGTTCTATGTTTCCAGTCTATCGAATCCTCTCTGAGCTACACACAGAGTCTTGTCCTGGATCATTGAGTTTTGTAACGGGCATCAACAGAAATCATAGGCACCCTAGCAAAACTCAGAATGGGCCCAACTGAGCGCCCCACCAAATGTACTACTCGAAATTACGGTAATGGTACTATCCACCATATAATTTTTAGGTCCCAAATTATCTGTATATGGGGTAGGGGGGCTCTGTTTTTCTAACTTGACAAATTATATAATTCTGTCTGCATGCAGCCACCACTAGGGGGGGCTAACCGCATACAGATTTACACAATTTGTATTGATTTCAATGGAAGCTGTTCAAATTTGTGTGCAGTGAGCTCCCCCTAGTGGTGACTGCAGGTAGCCGCTATGACAGTGTCACAACAAGCAGGGGAAACAGTTCAGTGCCAGATACCCTCCCACCAGGAACCTCATAGTATGGTTGGGACCAGGGGCGGACATAGACAGCATGCGGGCCCCTTACTAATGTCGGTTACAGTCCGCCAATAATTGTGAGCCATTGTCATTGGCTCAATCCATAGACAATACAGGCTGCTTTATAGGCTGGATTCACACGAGCATGTTCAGTCCGTAAAGGACGGAACGTATTTCGGCCGCAAGTACCGGACAGAACACAGTGCAGGGAGCCGGGCTCCTAGCATCATAGTTATGTACGACACTAGGAGTCCCTGCCTCTCCGTGGAACTACTGTCCCTTACTGAAAACATGATTACAGTACGGGACAGTTGTCCCGCAGCGAGGCAGGGACTCCTAGCGTCGTACATAACTATGATGCTAGGAGCCCGGCTCCCTGCAGTGTGTTCGGTCCGGGACTTGCGGCCGAAATACGTTCCGTCCTTCACGGACCGAACATGCTCGTGTGAATCCAGCCTAAGGTGGCAGTAAACTGACTGGGCCCCTGTGCAGCTGAACAGGTCTCACATAGGATATATCCGCCCCTGGTAGGGACACCACTGGTTTTAGACCAAGGGCAAAGCTTATTTTCATTCACTGACAGAAAGCAAAGATCTAGAAAAATCCAAAGAATTCTGCAGTAAAGGATATTTATTTCATGCAGGAATTGCTTGTTAACATTCTTGGTTTCCTGTGATGATGTTTCTTCTTGTGAACAGTTGATGTTCTCACCATTGATTTCCTGACATAAGGAGGAGCTGTTTATATATAATATACAATGTAGTCACATGGGATCTCGCGCTGCAGGATCCTGGATACAATACACGGCAATTATCCACTGGTGAAGTCTCCGGATTGAAGTTCTTACGGGTCTCAGATGAACAGGAGCACTGACCAGAATGAATATATATATATCTGTGCTGACTCTGATACTGACACAATAAACCAGCATGCACTTGTGTAGTAAAAGCCAGGAATGGTAGAGAACGGCCGATGGATCAAAAGAAAGTATCCGGGGAAATTATACTTAGCAATTTACAAGACACATTTGTTACCAGCAAATGGCCCAAGTACTTAGTGATCCCCCTCTTATCCTGCACAAGGAGCACTCAGACCATCCCATCAATGAATGGTGACACCCCCATTAATATTCAAGTACACAGGGGGCAGTATTATAGTAGTTATATTCTTGTATAAAGGGGCAGTATTATAGTAGTTATATTCTTGTATATAGGGAGCAGTATTATAGTAGTTATATTCTTGTATATAGGGAGCAGTATTATAGTAGTTATATTCTTGTATATAGGGAGCAGTATTATAGTAGTTATATTCTTGTATATAGGGGCAGTATTATAGTAGTTATATTCTTGTATATAGGGAGCAGTATTATAGTAGTTATATTCTTGTATATAGGGGGCAGTATTATAGTAGTTATATTCTTGTATATAGGAGGCAGTATTATAGTAGTTATATTCTTGTATATAGGGGGCAGTATTATAGTAGTTATATTCTTGTATATAGAGGCAGTATTATAGTAGTTATATTCTTGTACATAGGGGGCAGTATTATAGTAGTTATATTCTTGTATACAGGAGCAGTAATATAGTAGTTATATTCTTGTATATAGGAGCAGTATTATAGTAGTTATATTCTTGTATATAGGAGGCAGTATTATAGTAGTTATATTCTTGTATATAGGGGGCAGTATTATAGTAGTTATATTCTTGTATATAGGAGGCAGTATTATAGTAGTTATATTCTTGTATATAGGGGGCAGTATTATAGTAGTTATATTCTTGTATATAGGAGGCAGTATTATAGTAGTTATATTCTTGTATATAGGAGGCAGTATTATAGTAGTTATATTCTTGTACATAGGAGGCAGTATTATAGTAGTTATATTCTTGTATATAGGGGACAGTATTATAGTAGTTATATTCTTGTATATAGGTGCAGTATTATAGTAGTTATATTCTTGTATATAGGGGTAGTATTATTGTAGTTATATTCTTGTATATAGGGGCAGTATTATAGTAGTTATATTCTTGTATATAGGGGACAGTATTATAGTAGTTATATTCTTGTATAGAGGGGCAGTATTATAGTAGATATATTCTTGTATATAGGGAGCAGTATTATAGTAGTTATATTCTTGTATATAGAGGACAGTATTATAGTAGTTATATTCTTGTATATAGAGGACAGTATTATAGTAGTTATATTCTTGTATATAGGAGCAGTATTATAGTAGTTATATTCTTGTATATAGGGGGCAGTATTGTAGTAGTTATATTCTTGTATATAGGGGCAGTATTATAGTAGTTATATTCTTGTATATAGGGGCAGTATTATAGTAGTTATATTCTTGTATATAGGGGGCAGTATTATAGTAGTTTTATTCTTGTACATAGGGGGCAGTATTATAGTAGTTATTAGTTATATTCTTGTACATAGGGGGCACTATTATAGTATAGTCTTGTAAATAGGAGGCAGTGTTATATAGTGAAAATGATAAAAATTTCCCTTAGGCTAAATTCAGACGAGCGTGTGCAACCTCGGATGTGAAAAGCGTAAATTTTTCACGTCCGAGATGCAGCCGTGCGGGCCGCGCTATCAGGAATCCGTGAAAACGCAAGAAAATAGGACATGTCCTATATTTCCACGGACTCTTCACACGCTTCGTTGAAACAACGGCTGTGTGAACACCCCATTTAAATACATGTGTCCGTGTGACAGCCGTTTTCTAACGGCTGTCACACGGACGAGTTACACGCTCATGCTAATATAGTAATATCATGTTTTAAGTAGATTTTTCTGTTGGTCACTGGAATTTGTGTGAACAAATCATTTAAGGGTCACTTGAGAAATGTAAACATACAAATGAAACTTTAATGTTTTAGCAGAAGAAGCTACATCTGGAATCACATCTCTGGAGAAGGTGAATGTTAAATGCTTTGCGTTGTGGAAACTAGCGTGCCGGGATCCTCGTGTCCGTGTTTTAATAAGATCCTGCAGACTGATTGCCTAATGTACTTGGCAAATATAAACCGTAATTTACACTCTATTTTACATGTCTGGTAGAACATCCTAAATGTAGACGTAAAGGTAGAGACACTTAAAAGGAGAACTCTTGACTTACAGATGTAGCAGAGCTGACTTTCTCACTGGACACCGCTCTCTCTAGTGCCCTGTGATAAATGATTGATTACAGATTATTTACTTGGTTTACATACAGTTCTATGAAAAACCATAGATATCATATCTTACCACCATGAACTGTGCTAGATGATAAACTTAGCTCTGCTACTTTTGTATGATCAGATGCGTATTTTGAAGCTCTTGGGCCCCGTTGCAAATTCTCTAACAGACCCCCCACCGTCTATGTGCCATTTTTAATACTCAAAATTTTTGCGGTTCGCGTCACACCTTTCAGCAAAATGGAAGAGGGGAGAAGAGGAGATTAAAAATTAAAAAAAATACCATACTTACCTGGTTTCACATAGCGACGCGTCCCTGCCGACCTCCTGAGATTTTGTTCTGTCCCATGTAACCACTACCTCGACGCGTCCCAGATGGACTCCTAAGATGACGCCATTTTCTCCAATGTGACTGCTGCAGCCAATAACAGGCTCCAGCGGTCACATGGGACAAAACATTGTCGTCTCAGGAGTCCGGCAGGGACGCGTCACTACGGTTGACAAGGGGTGGTGAGTATAGTATTTTTTTATTTTAGGGATGAAATTGCAATTGCCCCTATTGCCCTGTTTGACTCTCTCTGATGTCTTCTAGGACTGTAAACAAATTGGCAATCGGGACACGTGCGATTCGTGGCAAATTTATTTGTACCGAATAGAATTGAATAGCCGAATCGACCCCGAAACGAATTTCATGGAAATTTGCTCAACTCTAGTGAGGCTGTTTCTATAAAAATAAAAAAACATTTCTAATCTCGTCCCCATGAATTAGTGATCATTACCAATAATGTTTCCCTTGGTCACTGGGGCCAAAAGTAGTCATAGGCTGTTTTATGACCCTGTATATTTTGAGTATGATCTGCCCTTTTTGGTTAACAAGTCAAATGTCACTTCTAAAAACAGCATTTTTACAACTTGTTGTGCTTGCTGCGGAAGTTTATGGACTACTTCCCCATCCTGGCACAGGAAGTCGCTCACGGCGTCTGGTGATCTGCCCATCCAGCAGCTTGAGGAAACCACTTAAGGAAATAAATAACATTCTTCTATTGACTCGCAGAAGTACAAATGCCCCGCACCTCCCAGATATTCATTATACTGGATCCGAGCTCCTCTATGGCGTTCTATTCTCCACTGACGTGTCTTATTTGATTCTGACATATAGAGTTGCATTAAAGTGATCCTGCGTTTTTACAAAACAGCGCCCAAGGAACTGAATCAGGATGAGGTGAAACTTTGTAATATATACACCTGTACGGATTCTGCAGACACAAACATAGGACCCGCTCTCAGCCGAGCCGTCAGTTCAGCTGAACTGACTGAATTGGCGCATAGCGAACGATACAGCTTCTATGTATAGAGGATACATATAAAGAGGCTACATATAAAGAGGATACATATAAAGAGGATACGTATAAAGAGGCTACGTATAAAGAGGATACGTATAAAGAGGCTACATATAAAGAGGCTACGTATAAAGAGGCTACGTATAAAGAGGCTACGTATAAAGAGGCTACGTATAAAGAGGCTACGTATAAAGAGGATACGTATAAAGAGGATACGTATAAAGAGGATACGTATAAAGAGGATACGTATAAAGAGGCTACGTATAAAGAGGATACGTATAAAGAGGATACGTATAAAGAGGATACGTATAAAGAGGATACGTATAAAGAGGCTACGTATAAAGAGGCTACGTATAAAGAGGATACGTATAAAGAGGCTACGTATAAAGAGGCTACGTATAAAGAGGATACGTATAAAGAGGCTACGTATAAAGAGGATACGTATAAAGAGGATACGTATAAAGAGGATACGTATAAAGAGGATACGTATAAAGAGGCTACGTATAAAGAGGATACGTATAAAGAGGATACGTATAAAGAGGCTACGTATAAAGAGGCTACGTATAAAGAGGATACGTATAAAGAGGATACGTATAAAGAGGATACGTATAAAGAGGCTACGTATAAAGAGGATACGTATAAAGAGGATACGTATAAAGAGGCTACGTATAAAGAGGCTACGTATAAAGAGGATACATATAAAGAGGATACGTATAAAGAGGATACGTATAAAGAGGCTACGTATAAAGAGGCTACGTATAAAGAGGCTACGTATAAAGAGGATACGTATAAAGAGGCTACGTATAAAGAGGATACGTATAAAGAGGATACGTATAAAGAGGATACGTATAAAGAGGATACGTATAAAGAGGCTACGTATAAAGAGGCTACGTATAAAGAGGCTACGTATAAAGAGGCTACGTATAAAGAGGCTACGTATAAAGAGGATACGTATAAAGAGGATACGTATAAAGAGGCTACGTATAAAGAGGATACGTATAAAGAGGATACGTATAAAGAGGATACGTATAAAGAGGCTACGTATAAAGAGGATACGTATAAAGAGGATACGTATAAAGAGGCTACGTATAAAGAGGATACGTATAAAGAGGATACGTATAAAGAGGCTACGTATAAAGAGGATACGTATAAAGAGGATACGTATAAAGAGGATACGTATAAAGAGGATACGTATAAAGAGGCTACGTATAAAGAGGATACGTATAAAGAGGCTACGTATAAAGAGGATACGTATAAAGAGGATACGTATAAAGAGGATACGTATAAAGAGGCTACGTATAAAGAGGATACGTATAAAGAGGCTACGTATAAAGAGGCTACGTATAAAGAGGATACGTATAAAGAGGATACGTATAAAGAGGATACGTATAAAGAGGATACGTATAAAGAGGATACGTATAAAGAGGATACGTATAAAGAGGCTACGTATAAAGAGGCTACGTATAAAGAGGATACGTATAAAGAGGCTACGTATAAAGAGGCTACGTATAAAGAGGATACGTATAAAGAGGATACGTATAAAGAGGCTACGTATAAAGAGGATACGTATAAAGAGGCTACGTATAAAGAGGATACGTATAAAGAGGATACGTATAAAGAGGCTACGTATAAAGAGGCTACGTATAAAGAGGATACGTATAAAGAGGCTACGTATAAAGAGGATACGTATAAAGAGGCTACGTATAAAGAGGATACGTATAAAGAGGATACGTATAAAGAGGCTACGTATAAAGAGGCTACGTATAAAGAGGATACGTATAAAGAGGCTACGTATAAAGAGGATACGTATAAAGAGGATACGTATAAAGAGGATACGTATAAAGAGGATACGTATAAAGAGGATACGTATAAAGAGGATACGTATAAAGAGGCTACGTATAAAGAGGATACGTATAAAGAGGCTACGTATAAAGAGGCTACGTATAAAGAGGATACGTATAAAGAGGATACGTATAAAGAGGCTACGTATAAAGAGGATACGTATAAAGAGGCTACGTATAAAGAGGCTACGTATAAAGAGGATACGTATAAAGAGGATACGTATAAAGAGGCTACGTATAAAGAGGCTACGTATAAAGAGGCTACGTATAAAGAGGCTACGTATAAAGAGGCTACGTATAAAGAGGATACGTATAAAGAGGATACGTATAAAGAGGCTACGTATAAAGAGGCTACGTATAAAGAGGATACGTATAAAGAGGCTACGTATAAAGAGGATACGTATAAAGAGGATACGTATAAAGAGGCTACGTATAAAGAGGCTACGTATAAAGAGGATACGTATAAAGAGGCTACGTATAAAGAGGATACGTATAAAGAGGATACGTATAAAGAGGCTACGTATAAAGAGGATACGTATAAAGAGGATACGTATAAAGAGGCTACGTATAAAGAGGCTACGTATAAAGAGGCTACGTATAAAGAGGATACGTATAAAGAGGATACGTATAAAGAGGCTACGTATAAAGAGGCTACGTATAAAGAGGATACATATAAAGAGGCTACGTATAAAGAGGATACGTATAAAGAGGATACGTATAAAGAGGCTACGTATAAAGAGGATACGTATAAAGAGGATACGTATAAAGAGGCTACGTATAAAGAGGATACGTATAAAGAGGATACGTATAAAGAGGATACGTATAAAGAGGATACGTATAAAGAGGATACGTATAAAGAGGCTACGTATAAAGAGGATACATAGAAGCTGTTTTGGAACAATTAAACATTTTTAATAAAAGTAAATTTAAAAATGTTTAAAATCCCAAAAAACTTTGATTTAATAAAAAAAAAAAAACCTTGTAAAAGTGTACACAATGTCTCACCAAAGACGTGCTCCTCAGTGTGCAGGAGCTGAAGTGCTAGACTAAGAAGCTACATTATAGAGTAGACACCTATATTACAAACTAGGTAATTATGCAATTCTTTAACTATATATAACAGACTAGGTACCTATGTTATACACTAGGGGACTATGTTATACACTAGGGGACTATGTTATACACTAGGGGACTATGTTATAGACTAGGGGACTATGTTATAGACTAGGGGACTATGTTATAGACTAGGGGACTATGTTATACACTAGGGGACTATGTTATAGACTAGGGGACTATGTTATAGACTAGGGGACTATGTTATAGACTAGGGGACTATGTTATAGACTAGGGGACTATGTTATAGACTAGGGGACTATGTTATACACTAGGAGACTATGTTATACACTAGGGGACTATGTTATACACTAGGTGACTATGTTATACACTAGGGGACAATGTTATAGACTAGGGGACTATGTTATACACTAGGGGACTATGTTATACACTAGGGGACTATGTTATACACTAGGGGACTATGTTATAGACTAGGGGACTATGTTATACACTAGGGGACTATGTTATACACTAGGGGACTATGTTATACACTAGGGGACTATGTTATACACTAGGGGACTATGTTATACACTAGGGGACTATGTTATACACTAGGTGACTATGTTATACACTAGGGGACTATGTTATAGACTAGGGGACTATGTTATACACTAGGGGACTATGTTATACACTGGGGGACTATGTTATACACTAGGGGACTATGTTATACACTAGGGGACTATGTTATAGACTAGGGGACTATGTTATACACTAGGTGACTATGTTATACACTAGGGGACTATGTTATAGACTAGGGGACTATGTTATAGACTAGGGGACTATGTTATACACTAGGGGACTATGTTATACACTAGGGGACTATGTTATACACTAGGGGACTATGTTATAGACTAGGGGACTATGTTATACACTAGGGGACTATGTTATAGACTAGGGGACTATGTTATAGACTAGGGGACTATGTTATACACTAGGAGACTATGTTATACACTAGGGGACTATGTTATACACTAGGTGACTATGTTATACACTAGGGGACTATGTTATACACTAGGTGACTATGTTATACACTAGGGGACTATGTTATAGACTAGGGGACTATGTTATAGACTAGGGGACTATGTTATACACTAGGAGACTATGTTATACACTAGGGGACTATGTTATACACTAGGTGACTATGTTATACACTAGGGGACAATGTTATAGACTAGGGGACTATGTTATACACTAGGGGACTATGTTATAGACTAGGGGACTATGTTATACACTAGGGGACTATGTTATACACTAGGGGACTATGTTATACACTAGGGGACTATGTTATACACTAGGGGACTATGTTATACACTAGGGGACTATGTTATACACTAGGGGACTATGTTATACACTAGGTGACTATGTTATACACTAGGGGACTATGTTATAGACTAGGGGACTATGTTATAGACTAGGGGACTATGTTATACACTAGGGGACTATGTTATACACTGGGGGACTATGTTATACACTGGGGGACTATGTTATACACTGGGGGACTATGTTATAGACTAGGGGACTATGTTATACACTAGGTGACTATGTTATACACTAGGGGACTATGTTATAGACTAGGGGACTATGTTATACACTAGGGGACTATGTTATACACTAGGGGACTATGTTATACGCTAGGGGACTATGTTATACGCTAGGGGACTATGTTATAGACTAGGGGACTATGTTATACACTAGGGGACTATGTTATAGACTAGGGGACTATGTTATACACTAGGGGACTATGTTATACACTAGGGGACTATGTTATACACTAGGGGACTATGTTATACACTAGGGGACTATGTTATACACTAGGGGACTATGTTATACACTAGGGGACTATGTTATACACTAGGGGACTATGTTATACACTAGGGGACTATGTTATACACTAGGGGACTATGTTATAGACTAGGGGACTATGTTATACACTAGGGGACTATGTTATACACTGGGGGACTATGTTATACACTGGGGGACTATGTTATACACTAGGGGACTATGTTATAGACTAGGGGACTATGTTATACACTAGGTGACTATGTTATACACTAGGGGACTATGTTATAGACTAGGGGACTATGTTATACACTAGGGGACTATGTTATACACTAGGGGACTATGTTATACACTAGGGGACTATGTTATACACTAGGTGACTATGTTATACACTAGGGGACTATGTTATACACTAGGTGACTATGTTATACACTAGGTGACTATGTTATACACTAGGGGACTATGTTATACACTAGGTGACTATGTTATACACTAGGGGACTATGTTATACACTAGGGGACTATGTTATACACTAGGGGACTATGTTATACACTAGGGGACTATGTTATACACTAGGTGACTATGTTATACACTAGGGGACTATGTTATACACTAGGGGACTATGTTATACACTAGGGGACTATGTTATACACTAGGGGACTATGTTATACACTAGGGGACTATATTTGCAATGTGTGTGGCTTGAACACCTGAACTCAATCATTAAGAGGCGTGTCCACATACTTTTTATCCTATAGCGGAAATTATTTTTAGATTATCTTCTGACATGTCAAAGAGACATATCAGAAGATATTATTAGTGATGCTCTGGGTAGTAGAAATATACATCTGGTGCCATAGGGGATATGGTGCAATATTGAGCAATTTGTTTAGGTAATCATTAGCCGTCTCAGCTCACAGACCCCACAAATAATATCAATTATATATCTGAGGTGGAATTTTCCTTTCATTAGGTATCTAAGGGGGCTTCCTTTAAAGCATCTTATATCCTAAAGGCACATTTAGAAAAACTGATAATGTATTATGCCAAATGCAGGGCCTCAGGGGGCGGAGCATGACAAAGGGATTAAAAAAACGCACAGAGAATATCCGTGTCATGCACCGCCCTCTCTCAGGTCCTGCAATAGACGCTGTGCAGTGTACCTTATAATTTTTGTACTTGCAGTACCACTTTCTGCCACTGATGGTATCAAGTACTTTTCATAGACATCAGAGCAACAGCGCCCTCACTCCTCCAATGTATCACAATCTAGTATAATATCATGGTTGTTGGTCAATGTCATTACAGTCCCGGATAGTTCTGGTGCTTTTCTGCTATAGAACTATAAGTCCCAGGAGGTACTTATGTTTGTACAGCTGACCTGATGGGACAGGCTGGAGCCTCCTATAGGGTTAATTAGAGCATGCATATATACATTATAACTTGCATCATAGTGGTCAGTCCAGGGGATTAATAATGTATAGGCAATAAATAAAACTGCAGGTTTAGCAAAGTTCAGAGAAGTGCAGCACTTCCGATGTTTTAATGTTCTGCTGGATGTGCAGTCTAATAATACTGCAATGTTAGGACAAGTTAACATGTGGCAGGTCAAAAATAGCAGCGCTGCCAATAGCAGCCAATGAAATGTCATGTTACTACAGCAGGGTGGAAACTGAACGCAGTGACCTAATGGGTTTCTATGGGCCGATCCGCCAGCATCTTCTACGGCACTGACCCACATGGTGTCACTTCCTGGTCCGTTCTCTTTGGTCTCCGCATACACATTGCCCTGTTACAAATTTTGTATTAGTGCCCCTCTTGTGAGACTCACAGTACGACCAAAAGTATATGGACCCCTGACCATCACACCTGTATGAGCTATTTACAAATTCCATTCCAAAACCATGGGAGTTAATATGGAGTTGTTCCCCCTTTGCAGTAAAACGGCTTCCACTCTTCTGGGAAGACTTTCTACAAGATTCTGGAGTGTCTGTGGGAATTTTTGCCCATTCATCCAGAAGAGCATTTGTGAGGCCAGACACTGATGATGTGGGATAAGGGCTGGCTCACAACTCTAGTATATCCAAAAGGTTTTGGAAGGATTTGAGGTCAAGACTCTGTGTGGCCAGTAAAGTTCTTCTAACCAAACTCCCCCAACCAACCAACCAACCAACCAACCACCCAACCAGCCATGTCTTTATGGACCTTGTGCACTGGGGCGCAGTCATGAGGAACAGAAAAGGGCCGAATCCCAAACTGTTCCCACAAAGTTGGAAGCTACAATTGTCCAAAATGTCTTGTTATGCTGAAACATTAGGATTTCCCTTCACTAGAACTAAGGGGCCAACCCCTGAAAAACAACCCCATAGCATTACCCCTCCTCCACCAAACTTTATAGTTGCACAATGCAGCCAGGCAGGTAACGTTCTCCTGGCATTCACAAAACCTGGACTGATCCATCAGACTGCCAGATAAAGAAAGGTGATTTATCACTCCAGAGAACACGCTGCTTCAGAGTCCAGTGATGACGCGCTTTACATCTTTCTAGCCGACGCTTGGCATTGTGCATGGTGATCTTAGGCTTGTGTGCAGTGACCATGGAAAGCCATTTCATGAAGGTCCAGACACACAGCTCTGGTGCTGATGTCTCTTCCAGTGGCAGTGTGGATCCCTGTAGTGAGTGATATAACAGAAGATAGGTGATTTTTATACGTCACGCACTTCAGCACTCGGCGGCCATGTTCTGTGAGTTTGCGTGGACTACCGCTTTGTGGCTGAACTGATGTTACTCCTAGACACTTATACTTCACAATTATTTCACTTACAGTTGACTGGGGCAGATCTAGTAGATAATAAAAGCACTTACAGGTAACTGGGACAGATTTGGCAGATATTAACCCCTTCCCGTCGTAAACAACTTTCAGATTTTCATTTTCGTTTTTTCCTCCCCACATTCCAGAAGCCATAACGTCTTTATTTTTCCGTCGATATAGTACTATGAGGGCTTGATTTTTACGGGACGAGATGTAGTTTTTCGTAGCACCATTTATTTTGCCGTATACTAGGAAACGGGAAAAATATTATTTGTGGGGTAGAAAATGAAAAAAACAGCGATTCCTCCATGGTTTTTTGCGTGCTCTTTTTACGGAATTCCCTGTGCAATTAAAACAACATGTTAACTTTATTCTGTGGGTCAATACGATTACGGCGATACCAAATATATATAGTTTTTTCTATGTTTTACATGTAAAAACCAAAGTGTAAAAAAGAAAATTTATTTTGCGTCGCCAAATTCCGAGAGCAGTAACTTTTTTATTTTTCCGTTGATTAAGTGGTATGAGGGCTTGTTGTTTGCGGGATAAGCTGTAGTTTATAATAATACCATTTTGGTGTAAATGCGAAGGTTTGATCGCTTTTTATTTAATTTTTTGTGGGAGATGAGGTGACCAAAAAAGACATTCTGGCGTTTACAATTTTTTTTATTTTTTTTACGGCGTTCACCGTGCGGGTTAAATAATGATATATTGTAATAGTTCAGACTTTTACGAACGCGGCGATACCAATTATGTTTATTTATTTATTTTTTTACTATGCTCTAGTGGGAAAAGTTGTTTGTTTTTTTTTAACTTTTAATATATTTATTATTTTTTTTTACAAAACTTTAACTTATTTTTACTTTTTTTATTAATCCCCCTAGGGGACTTCAACCAGCGGTCGTTAGATACTAATGTATTGCAGTATATCGTGATTCTGACAGGCACCTATTAAGCCCTAATAGGTGTACAAAGATGGCGGACCTGGGGGCGTTCATTAAGCCCCCAGGCAGCCAAAGCAACCATCGCCCCCCCCCCCCCCGCGCGATTACGCTGCGGGGGGCGCGATGAGCTGTTAGAGGGGGTCGCCCCCCTCTTTCTGATGATTTAAATGCTACGGTCAGTATTGACTGCAGCATTTAACGAGTTAAAATAGTGGGATTGCGCTTGAGCGCGATGCCGCTAGTTACTCTGACGTGTCGGCTGTAACATACAGCCGACACCGTCATCGTATGGAGCGAGCTCACTGCGTGAACCCGCTCCGTACTTCCCCCTACCCGACTTTGGCGTATGGATACGTCAAATGTCGGGAAGGGGTTAATAATACTTACAGGTGACCGGGGCAGATCTGGCAGATAAT
Source organism: Rhinoderma darwinii (assembly GCF_050947455.1). Lineage (NCBI taxonomy): Eukaryota > Metazoa > Chordata > Amphibia > Anura > Rhinodermatidae > Rhinoderma > Rhinoderma darwinii. The sequence goes on from NC_134691.1 coordinate 16,279,463, forward strand.
AATTGCACTTACAGTTGACCAGGGCAGATGTAGTAGATAAAAATAACACTTACAGATGACTGGGGCAGATCTAGCAGATAGTAAAATAACTTGCAGGTTACCGGGGCAGATTTGGCAGAAAATAATAGCACTTACAGGTGACTGGGGCAGATCTAGCAGATAATTACAGTTACAGGTAACTGGGGCTGATCTAGTAGATCACAAAAGCACTTACAGGTAACCGAGACAGATTTGACAGATAATAATATCACTTACAGGTGACTGGTTAGATCTAGCAGATAAAAATAACACAAGTGACCAGGCAGATGTAGCAAATAATAATAACACTTACAGGTGACCGGGGCAGATGTAGCAGATAATAATAACACTTACAGGTGACTGGGCAGTTCTAGCGGATAATAATAGTTACAGGTCACCAGGGAAGATCTAGCAGATAATAATAGCACTTGCAGGTGATCGCCACAGACTTGACATAATAATAACACTTAGAGGTGACCGGTCAGATCTAGCAGATAAAAATAAGACTTACAGGTGACTGGCGCAGATCTTGCAGATAAAAATAACACTTATAGAAGACCGGGGCGGATCTTGCTGATCATTACTTTCACAAACTGACTTGTAGCAGAAGGGGCATCATATGACAGTGTCATGTGTAAAGTCACTGAGCTCTTCAGTATGACCCATGCAATGTTTTCTGTGGAGATTACATAGCTGTGTGCATGATTTTATGCATCTTAGGGCAATGACTGTGGCTGAAACACCCGAACTTAATAATTAGGAGGGGTCTCCACATTAGTTTGGCCAAATAGTGTATTTTCATATTTAATTTGCGCATTTTTGAATTACCGTTCGTGTAGTTCTGGCTTGCTAGCCATGAGCCAGGAATCTCTGGATGAATAGTGCTACAGGTCCTACTCCGTTCTGTAATACGTAGAATATTGGGAGATTTCAGCCGTACAGATTATGACAAATGTGAAGCAAATATTATTAGAAAAGACGAAAATATTTGGAAAAACGTAGGATTCTTCTGCGCTGAACTCTACGAAATGTGATCGGGCTCTGACACCACATGAGCAATGAACTATATTCAGAGGAAAAGTTCAGTGACAGCAGGAAACTCTCTATGAAGGAAGACATGAGGGGAAGGAAAGTTCTGCTGTGAACCCGTGTCCCGCGCCCTCCTCTCTCTGCTCCATCTGTGTAACAATATCCTGTCTCCCTTTAATTAACAGTGTTTGTGGCACAGGAGAGGCCGGGGGGGACAGGGCAGTGACCGGCGGGCAGGGGGGAGGCCTGCAGCAGATGTTAACAGCTGGGAGTAGTACATCAATATTGCATATCCAGAATCCTTCAACCATGCAGCTCTGGGGAGACCCGGGACGAAAATTACACAATTCACAAATAGGGGGTGTAAGGGGAGGGGGTTGATTAATAACATATATGAGGGGTCCCATATGGAGCACAGAGCAGACACATGGAGCAAGCATGGGATACTCCGGGGAGAGCTGCATACATAGATTTCCATAGTGCTATCTGCATTTATACCCAATGGAGTGGATTTACTAGGCAAATTGCACCAAAAATAGATTCTGTAGGGTGCGGAAAATTTTTGATGTGTTTAAGACTACCCGTGGCTAAGAAGAGTCAGAAAATGCGCCATTTTATTAAAATCGTGCACCAAAATACTGGTGTAAATGTACATCAAAATAAGGTGTAAGGAAGAAAAAAGTGTCTGATTTCCTGAATGGGTTGAGCCAAATTTGTCATGCCACCATTTTGAAAAATATGGCGCAATTTTTGCAGTTTTCGCCAACTTATAAATTCATACACAGAATTTTTAACTCCATCCCTGCATCTAGACACACGTGTACGCATTGGTGTAGCTATAAGGGTTCCAGATGAAACAGTGCCTGAAAGCAAGGGAGGCCCGCGGCCCACCACACCATAATGCGGAGATACAGCAGTGCCTCGTAGAGTGCTACGGGAGCTATATTACAGCATCGTGCAACACGTGTGCATGGGGCCTATCTGATGCATGCGCCAATGTAGACAGGGTGAGATTTTGTCATAGGTGGTGGGGGCAGTTGAACATTTGCACCAGGGCACATGAGCCCTTATGTACATACGCCCTACCCCTGTGGGCCTAGCAGTTGTGACTCCACAGGTTGTCTCTTATCATTTGGATATGCCATCAATGTCCGATCTGTGGCGGTCCGATCATTGTGATTGTCTCTGACCACTAGAGAAAAGTAGCAGCGGCACTAGGAAAGCGCGATACCTGATTTTTTTGGAGTCCGTATGGTCAATCATTATAGGAAATCCCTGTGATGGCATCGGCCAAGGATTACTCTATGAATGGGCAGAAATGGATTATAGCCATAACCTTAGGGTTGTCCATGGACTGTGCCTCTTGTTAAGGCATGGACTACTATAGTCCTATAATATATAAAGACTGATATAGTAAACTGTAAGGCTAAGTTCACACGGAGTATTTTGGGGGAGGAATATCTGCCTCAAAGCTCCAAACGGAATTTTGAGGCAGATATTCCTCCCCCAAAATACTCCGTGTGAATAGCAATTATCGCGCAGTTTTTCGCCCGCGGCCATTGAGCGCCGCGGGCATAAAACACGCTTTCTCCTGCCTCCCATTGAAGTCAATGGGAGGTCGGAGGCGGAAGCGCCCGAAGATAGGGCATGTCGCTTCTTTTTCCCGCGAGGCAGTTTTACTGCTCGCGGGAAAAAGACGCCGACGCCTCCCATTGAAATCAATGGGAGGCGTTCTCGGGCCGTTTCTGCCGAGTTTTGCGACGCGGTTTCCGCGTCAAAAAACTCGGCAAAAGACCCCGTGTGAACATAGCCTAAGAATGTTTCAAATCATAATGGAAACAAAATTAAAAAAAAGTAAGTAAAAAAAACAAACAAAAAGATATGCAAAATGTTATTAGAAAATACAACTTATTCACATGCATAAATGGCGACAACCAATATAAAGACTAAAGGAATTAATAATTTTATGTAAATTAAGTTCAATCATTTTATAGTAACTCTTGTACTCAGTCTGTATTTGGCGACACAGATTTTTTTTTTCTAGCTGATACATTTTACCTGCACTGATACATTGTAGCAAACTGTAAAGCCATTAGGGAGATCTGTGCTGCTGATTTATTTGTCTGACATGGGATTGTCTAGATTGGATGCTAACCAGTATAGTTTCAGCACAAGAAAGTAGGTACGTGGGCTACAGGGGCACTTCCCCGGGCGCAGAGTGTGGAGTCGGTGCAGCAGGGTCCCCCACCACATTAAAAAGAGAAAAACAAATAAAAAACACAGCGGTTTATATATATATATATATATATATATATATATATATATATATATATATATATATACACACACACTCCTCATCATTGAAATTGCAACACAGGAAGGACAAGCCGTAAGGTTCTGCAAATCGAGGAAGTAGCAGGTGTCGCTAATGATCAAATTTTCGAGCTTCGAGCTCCAATCGGTGGCATGTGGGGGGCATAAAAGCCAGATGGAAAGCACAGTTTTTTAGCCACATGAAACCTCAAAAATCGGATAAAGTGGTGTGGGATGATTGTGCGATGCCTCCTATTCATCGATGTGCCAGTTATCGCACTTATCATAAACTGAGAGGCCTTGGTTTATCACTCCGGCAGATCACTACGCGCCTAGGCCGAGATTTCAGCGCTGCTCAATGTTGCGTGTCCCGGTGGTTGGGAGAACAACAACGAATGGGAATGACAGAAATAGGTGCGCGGGGGTGAACCTCTGCAGGGACGGATCATCTGAATGGAAGAATGGTGCGCAGTGATCCATTCTGTACTGGATGTGAAATAAGACGTCACATCCCAAGCCTAGGGCGGCAACCATTGTCGACACAAACCATCAGAAGGCGTCTGCATGACATTGGGCTACGAGCCAGACGTCCAGCTACAGGTGTTCCACTGACCACACGTCACCGCTCTCAAAGACGATCATAGTGCACAGCAAGACCACAATGGAGGCTGGAATGGAGGTCTATCCTCTTCTGCGATGATTCCTGTTTTTGTCTCGGAGACAATGATAGCCAGAGATTGGTCTGGATACCACGTGGGCAACACCATGAAGAGGCCTTGACAAAGGATTATGGTGTGGAGTTGCATAATGTACAGTAGCCGGACCCCTCTAGTCTTTATTTCAGGTCCACTAACAGTTCGGCGTTACATTGATTTGGTAATAGAACCAGAGGTACGGCCATTTCTCCAAAGTGTCCCAGAAACCGTTTTTAGTCAGCACAATGCCAGTTCCTCATGTTACTGTGAGCAGCCTGCGCTGACTAAACGTGCTACCATGGCCTGCAGCGTCTCTGGTCTTGTCTACCATCTAGCACATCTGGGATGTCATTGGTCGGCAATTGCACAGGGAGCTGCCAGCAGCCAATCTTGATGATTCGCGTGCCCAAGTGCATTCAGCGTGGCACCGCATTCCTGATAGCATGCCAAGGCGTGTAAGTGCATGTATTTCTGCGCGTGGCGCTCATATTCGATACTGAATAAATGAAGATGTTTGGAATATTTTGTTTCCATTTTTTTATCATTTGCACATGTCTATCAATCCTGTGATTTCCACAATTCCAAAACTTTTCCTTCTTGGTTTTGCAATTTCAATATTGGGGAATGTAAGTTAGGGGTCTGGTCTGAAATCAGAATATATTTAGAGGGGCTGGTCTGAGGTTAGAATATATTTAGGGGGTCTAGTCTGGGTCTGAAGTTAATTTATGGGTCTGGTCTGGGGTCTGAATAAATTTTAGGATCTGTTGTAGGTCTGAATTTGACAGTATTTTGGTATCTCAATTTATTGTGGGGTCTGGTATGATGGTACTATTTATGTGTGGGGTATAGCGGTACTATTTATGTGTACAGTGTAGAGGTACTATTTATGTGTTGGGTATAGCGGTACTATTTATGTGTGCAGTGTAGAGGTACTGTTTATGTGTGTGGTATAGCAGTACTATTTATGTGTGCAGTGTAGAGGTACTGTTTATGTGTGGGGTATAGCAGTACTATTTATGTGTACAGTGTAGAGGTACTATTTATGTGTTGGGTATAGCGGTACTATTTATGTGTGCAGTGTAGAGGTACTGTTTATGTGTGTGGTATAGCGGTACTATTTATGTGTGCAGTGTAGAGGTACTGTTTATGTGTGGGGTATAGCAGTACTATTTATGTGTACAGTGTAGAGGTACTATTTATGTGTTGGGTATAGCGGTACTATTTATGTGTACAGTGTAGAGGTACTGTTTATGTGTGTGGTATAGCGGTACTATTTATGTGTGCAGTGTAGAGGTACTGTTTATGTGTGTGGTATAGCAGTACTATTTATGTGTGCAGTGTAGAGGTACTGTTTATGTGTGGGGTATAGCAGTACTATTTATGTGTACAGTGTAGAGGTACTATTTATGTGTGGGGTATAGCAGTACTATTTATGTGTGCAGTGTAGAGGTACTGTTTATGTGTGGGGTATAGCAGTACTATTTATGTGTACAGTGTAGAGGTACTATTTATGTGTGGGGTATAGCAGTACTATTTATGTGTACAGTGTAGAGGTACTATTTATGTGTGGGGTATAGCGGTACTATTTATGTGTACAGTGTAGAGGTACTGTTTATGTGTGGGGTATAGCGGTACTATTTATGTGTACAGTGTAGAGGTACTGTTTATGTGTGTGGTATAGCGGTACTATTTATGTGTACAGTGTAGAGGTACTATTTATGTGTGGGGTATAGCGGTACTATTTATGTGTGCAGTGTAGAGGTACTATTTATGTGTGGGGTATAGCGGTACTATTTATGTGTACAGTGTAGAGGTACTGTTTATGTGTGGGGTATAGCGGTACTATTTATGTGTACAGTGTAGAGGTACTGTTTATGTGTGTGGTATAGCGGTACTATTTATGTGTGCAGTGTAGAGGTACTGTTTATGTGTGTGGTATAGCAGTACTATTTATGTGTGCAGTGTAGAGGTACTGTTTATGTGTGGGGTATAGCAGTACTATTTATGTGTACAGTGTAGAGGTACTATTTATGTGTGGGGTATAGCAGTACTATTTATGTGTGCAGTGTAGAGGTACTGTTTATGTGTGGGGTATAGCAGTACTATTTATGTGTACAGTGTAGAGGTACTATTTATGTGTGGGGTATAGCAGTACTATTTATGTGTACAGTGTAGAGGTACTATTTATGTGTGGGGTATAGCGGTACTATTTATGTGTACAGTGTAGAGGTACTGTTTATGTGTGGGGTATAGCGGTACTATTTATGTGTACAGTGTAGAGGTACTGTTTATGTGTGTGGTATAGCGGTACTATTTATGTGTACAGTGTAGAGGTACTATTTATGTGTGGGGTATAGCGGTACTATTTATGTGTGCAGTGTAGAGGTACTGTTTATGTGTGGGGTATAGCAGTACTATTTATGTGTGCAGTGTAGAGGTACTGTTTATGTGTGGGGTATAGCAGTACTATTTATGTGTACAGTGTAGAGGTACTGTTTATGTGTGGGGTATAGCAGTACTATTTATGTGTACAGTGTAGAGGTACTGTTTATGTGTGGGGTATAGCAGTACTATTTATGTGTACAGTGTAGAGGTACTGTTTATGTGTGTGGTATAGCGGTACTATTTATGTGTACAGTGTAGAGGTACTATTTATGTGTGGGGTATAGCAGTACTATTTATGTGTACAGTGTAGAGGTACTGTTTATGTGTGGGGTATAGCGGTACTATTTATGTGTACAGTGTAGAGGTACTATTTATGTGTGGTGTATAGCAGTACTATTTATGTGTACAGTGTAGAGGTACTGTTTATGTGTGGGGTATAGCAGTACTATTTATGTGTACAGTGTAGAGGTACTGTTTATGTGTGGGGTATAGCAGTACTATTTATGTGTACAGTGTAGAGGTACTGTTTATGTGTGTGGTATAGCAGTACTATTTATGTGTACAGTGTAGCGGTACTGTTTATGTGTGTGGTATAGCGGTACTATTTATGTGTACAGTGTAGAGGTACTGTTTATGTGTGTGGTATAGCAGTACTATTTATGTGTACAGTGTAGAGGTACTATTTATGTGTGGGGTATAGCAGTACTATTTATGTGTACAGTGTAGAGGTACTGTTTATGTGTGGGGTATAGCGGTACTATTTATGTGTACAGTGTAGAGGTACTGTTTATGTGTGGGGTATAGCAGTACTATTTATGTGTACAGTGTAGCGGTACTGTTTATGTGTGTGGTATAGCGGTACTATTTATGTGTACAGTGTAGAGGTACTGTTTATGTGTGTGGTATAGCGGTACTATTTATGTGTACAGTGTAGAGGTACTATTTATGTGTGGGGTATAGCGGTACTATTTATGTGTACAGTGTAGAGGTACTGTTTATGTGTGGGGTATAGCAGTACTATTTATGTGTACAGTGTAGCGGTACTGTTTATGTGTGTGGTATAGCGGTACTATTTATGTGTACAGTGTAGAGGTACTGTTTATGTGTGTGGTATAGCAGTACTATTTATGTGTACAGTGTAGAGGTACTATTTATGTGTGGGGTATAGCGGTACTATTTATGTGTACAGTGTAGAGGTACTGTTTATGTGTGGGGTATAGCAGTACTATTTATGTGTACAGTGTAGCGGTACTGTTTATGTGTGTGGTATAGCAGTACTATTTATGTGTACAGTGTAGCGGTACTGTTTATGTGTGTGGTATAGCGGTACTATTTATGTGTGGGGTATAGCGGTACTATTTATGTGTGCAGTGTAGAGGTACTATTTATGTGTGTGGTATAGCGGTACTATTTATTTCAAAGTTGTTTTCATTAAGATTTTCCAAAAGCATATAAAGACATGCCAAACATATGTTACAGTGTTACATAAAGGTCATACGGTGCAGAAAGGAATATATGTTACATCGATACATTCTCCAACCTGGAGTCAAGTCGAGAAAGCATGAAGAAAAATTACATAAATCAATTATCATTATGGCAAATCAGTGATTTGGAACAAGCACTAATTCACGTAACTTTCTTGGTCAAGGGGAGAAAACATGGAACAGGGGTGAGGGAAAATAAGGAAGGCCAAGGAGGGAAGGGAGTAGGTTCTGGAGTTCAGTCAGCTGATACCAATGCCGCTGGTGATAATAAGAAGTACAAAGCATAATGTAGATAATGGGTATATCATCTAGAGTGAGACAACCGTATTAAAATGTTGAAGACCACGTTCCATCCATGGATGCCATATTCGAAGATATTTTTGCCTAGTTAACAATTCCCAATGCGCTAATTCCTCCAACCGCCCCAGTTCCGATACTTTATCTTCCCACTGAAGCATTTGTGGAGGTACCGTGGATCTCCATAAGTCCGATATAAGCAATTTAGCTGCTGTAATCAGCAAAGTGGGTAGGCAATGCTTCTTCAGGGTAAAATCGTGAGTGGCTTTCTAGCTGTACTATTTATGTGTCCAGTATAGTGGTACTATTTATGTGTGGGGTATAGCAGTACTGTTTTATGTGCACAGCAAAGCTGTACTATTTATGTGTGGGGTATAGCGGTATTATTTATGTGTACAGCATAGCGGTACTATTTATGTGTGGGGTATAGCAGTACTGTTTGTGTACAGTATAGCGGTACTATTTATGTGTGGGGTATAGCAGTACTGTTTTATGTGCACAGCAAAGCTGTACTATTTATGTGTGGGGTATAGCGGTATTATTTATGTGTACAGCATAGCGGTACTATTTATGTGTGGGGTATAGCAGTACTGTTTGTGTACAGTATAGCGGTACTATTTATGTGTGGGGTATAGCAGTACTGTTTGTGTACAGTATAGCGGTACTATTTATGTGTACAGTATAGCAGTACTGTTTATGTTTGGGGTATAGTAGTACTGTTTATGTGTACAGTATAGCAGTACTGTATGTGTACAGTATAGCAGTACTGTTTATGTTTGGGGTATAGCAGTACTGTTTGTGTACTGTATAGCAGTACTATTTGTGTACTGTATAGCGGTACTGTTTATGTGTACAGTATAGCAGTACTGTATGTTTGGGGTATAGCAGTATTGTTTGTGTACTGTATAGCGGTACTATTTGTGTACAGTATAGCAGTACTGTTTATGTGTACAGTATAGCAGTACTGTTTATGTGTACAGTATAGCGGTACTGTTTATGTTTGGGGTATAGCAGTGCTATTTATGTGTACAGTATAGCAGTACTGTATGTTTGGGGTATAGCAGTATTGTTTATGTGTACTGTATAGCGGTACTATTTATGTGTGGGGTATAGCGGTATTGTTTGTGTACTGTATAGCGGTACTATTTATGTGTACAGTATAGCACTACTATTTATGTGTACAGTATAGCAGTACTGTTTATGTGTACAGTATAGCAGTACTGTATGTTTGGGGTATAGCATTATTGTTTATGTGTACTGTATAGCGGTACTGTTTATGTGTGGGGTTTAGCAGTATTGTTTATGTACTGTTTGTGTACAATATAGCGGTACTATTTGTGTACAGTATAGCAGTACTGTTTGTGTGGGGTATAGCAGTACTGTTTGTGTGGGGTATAGCAGTACTGTTTGTGTGGGGTATAGCAATACTGTTTATGTGTGGGGTATAGCAGTACTGCTTATGTGCAGGGTATAGCAGTACTGTTTATGTGTGGGGTATAGCAATACTGTTTATGTGTGTTACTTTATATTTTGAGAAACACACAAATTTAGTATAGGGGTTTTTTTTGTGCTCGCCAAAAAAAACCTCATACATCTGTTTTCCAGTTGATATACATGTATAAAACCACATTTCTTTGAAAAATAAATGTATATTTACCGCTATGCCCATTGCGTGTGCCGCTTGTTTTCTTCCTTTACTTCCTTATGAGAGGAGTGTCTATAGTTTGTGATACGCTGGAAACTTAATTTCCCATGAAAAGTCTTCCAGCCTCAGCGTAGCACAGCCTTACCACACCGGCCCTCTAGCTCCTCCTCCTTACCCGTTGCTCTCCTGTAGCTCAGGCTTAGATATCAGCCCTTCTGGATTCTGCTCTAGCCCTCCCCATGATGACATGACGTTCATTGGGGGAAGGCGTTTACGGAGTGTGGACATGGGATGGATGTACGTGACGTCACTATCACAGGAAACAAAAAGGGCTCACGCGATCACGTGACTACTACCGGAATGAAGCTTCGGAAGGCACAAAATAAAATTATTAGTAAATACAAAAGTTGCATTAAAAAGCTCGGGTGCATAAAAAAATAACTGTGCGAAAACCCCTTTAAGTTCTGGGCGTGTGTGTACGTGTAGGAGGGGGCCACAATGAATCTTTGCCCCAGGTGATGGAAAACCTAACTACAGCTCTGCTTCATCTGCGCAATGTGCTATATAATAAATAAGCTTTATCTACATAAAACTGGATAAATTGTGAAATCAGCAGCAAAGTCAACAGCAGTTCAGATGAGGCAGAGGGTAAGCGGCGACTACAATCTGCAGTTGTTTTCATTAGTAAGCCCCCCTAGAAAAAGAGAGGAGTGGGTGGCCACGTGCCATGTGTGTGATCTCACAGTAACCAGACCTCATCTCTGAATAATTCAGACCTGCTCGCTCAAGTGCAAGAATAACACAGGCCGATGATTTTCTAGGGGTTTTACTTTTATATTTAGTTTCCGGTTTTCTGCCCCTCACGTGAGCGCTTGGGAGCCCCGAGAAGGGTCAGCACAATGTCTGTTTGGATAAGGTCGGCTCATCTACACAAACCAAGCAACTTTAAAAATAACTTTGAGAATGAAACCATTTTTCTGTGTGTCAGGATAAAAAAAAATCTGCAATAGAAGAGAGCGAGCCGGGAACGGGCAAGGAAAGGAACAAAATTATAATGCCAAAGCCGATATATACTGTCATCAACCCATATGTATGATCACCACCCATACCCCTGAATATCACCGCTGCGGGGTTCTCCACAGTGCTGCAAATCTGAAAACATAGGAAGAAGGCAAAGTCTGGCAGCAAAATGCCCAATAGCACTGGCATGGCCGTACTCTATACCAGATATACCACTCGAGATAGCCCACTGGACAACAGGGTATAAAGAAGAATATAAAAATATATCCGCACTGTACAATGATGCTACTTGGGTAGCATATAACAGTATAACTTGGGCACTGTATGGCGGTATGACTTGGGTAACATAACAGTATAACTTGGGCACTGTATGGCGGTATTACTTAAGTAACCTAACAGTATAACTTGGGCACTGTATGGTGGTATTACTTGGGTAACATATAACAGTATGCCAGTATTATTTTGGTAACATATAACAGTATAACTTGGGCACTGTATGGCGGTGTTACTTGGCTAACATTTAACAGTATAACTTGGGCACTGTATGGCGGTATTACTTGGATAACATATAACAGTATAACTTGGGCACTGTATGGCGGTGTTACTTGGGTAACATATAACTTGGGCACTGTATGGCGGTATTACTTGGGTAACATATAATAGCATAACTTGGTCACTGTATGGCGGTAATACTTGGATAATATATAACAGTATAACTTGGGCACTGTATGGCGGTATTACTTGGATAACATATAACAGTATAACTTGGGCACTGTATGGCGGTGTTACTTGGGTAACATATAACTTGGGCACTGTATGGCGGTATTACTTGGGTAACATATAATAGCATAACTTGGTCACTGTATGGCGGTAATACTTGGATAATATATAACAGTATAACTTGGGCACTGTATGGCGGTATTACTTGGGTAACATATAATCATATAACTTGGGCACTGTATGGCGGTATTACTAACATATAACAGTATAACTTGGGAACTGTATGGCGGTATTGGGTAACATATAATCGTATAACTTGGGCACTGTATGGCGGTATTACTTGGATAACATAACAGTATAACTTGGGCACTGTATGGCGGTATTACTTGGGTAACATATAACAGTATAACTTGGGCACTGTATGGCGGTATTACTTTGGTAACATATAACAGTATAACTTGGGCACTGTATGCCAGCATTATTTTGGTAACATAACAGTATAACTTGGGCACTGTATGGCGGTATTACTTGAGTAACATAACAGTATAACTTGGGCACTGTATGGCGGTATTACTTGAGTAACATAACAGTATAACTTGGGCACTGTATGGCGGTGTTACTTGGGTAACATTTAACAGTATAACTTGGGCACTGTATGGCGGTATTACTTGGGTAACATTTAACAGTATAACTTGGGCACTGTATGGCGGTGTTACTTGGGTAACATTTAACAGTATAACTTGGGCACTGTATGGCGGTATTACTTGGGTAACATTTAACAGTATAACTTGGGCACTGTATGGCGGTATTACTTGGATAACATATAACAGTATAACTTGGGCACTGTCTGGCGGTGTTACTTGGGTAACATATAACAGTATAACTTGGGCACTGTTTGGCTGTATTACTTGGGTAACATATCGTATAACTTGGTCACTGTATGGCGGTAATACTTGGATAATATATAACAGTATAACTTGGGCACTGTATGGCGGTATTACTTGGGTAACATATAATCATATAACTTGGGCACTGTATGGCGGTATTACTAACATATAACAGTATAACTTGGGAATTGTATGGCGGTATTGGGTAACATATAATCGTATAACTTGGGCACTGTATGGCGGTATTACTTGGGTAACATATAATAGTATAACTTGGTCACTGTATGGCGGTAATACTTGGATAATATATAACAGTATAACTTGGGCACTGTATGGCGGTATTACTTGGGTAACATATAACCGTATAACTTGGGCACTGTATGCCAGCATTATTTTGGTAACATATAACAGTATAACTTGTCCACTGTATGGCGGTATTACTTGAGTAACATAACAGTATAACTTGGGCACTGTATGGCGGTATTACTTGAGTAACATAGCAGTATAACTTGGGCACTGTATGGCGGTGTTACTTGGGTAACATTTAACAGTATAACTTGGGCACTGTATGGCGGTATTACTTGGGTAACATTTAACAGTATAACTTGGGCACTGTAGGGCGGTATTACTTGGGTAAAATATAACAGTATAACTTGGGCACTGTATGGCGGTATTACTTGGGTAACATATAATAGTATAACTTGGTCACTGTATGGCGGTAATACTTGGATAATATATAACAGTATAACTTGGGCACTGTATGGCGGTATTACTTGGGTAACATATAACAGTATAACTTGGGCACTGTATGCCAGCATTATTTTGGTAACATATAACAGTATAACTTGTCCACTGTATGGCGGTATTACTTGAGTAACATAACAGTATAACTTGGGCACTGTATGGCGGTATTACTTGGGTAAAATATAACAGTATAACTTGGGCACTGTATGGTGGTGTTACTTGGGTAACATTTAACAGTATAACTTGGGCACTGTATGGCGGTATTACTTGGGTAACATTTAACAGTATAACTTGGGCACTGTAGGGCGGTATTACTTGGGTAACATATAACAGTATAACTTGGGCACTGTATGCCAGCATTATTTTGGTAACATATAACAGTATAACTTGGGCACTGTATGCCAGTAATATTTTGGTAACATATAACAGTATTACTTGGGTAACATATAACAGTAGAACTTGGGCACTGTATGGCGGTGTTACTTGGGTAACATATAACAGTAGAACTTGGGCACTGTATGCCAGTATCATAGGGGTAACATATAACCGTATAACTTGGGCACTGTATAGCGGTGTTACTTAGGTAACATTTAACGGTATAACTTGGGCACTGTATAGCGGTGTTACTTGGGTAACATTTAACAGTATAACTTGGGCACTGTATGGCGGTATTGCTTGGGTAACATATAATAGTATAACTTGGGCACTGTATGACAGTATTATTTAGTCACTATATAGCACTATTTATATAAGCCCTGTATGGCTTTGTTGCAATTATTGGGGCACTGTATTGCAGTACAGCTTTGTCAGCAACAAGAATTAGAAGGAGACTTGTTTTACTGCTTGGCTCAAGAACAATTGCCTAGACTGGATACTGTATATTGTAGCAAACTCTCAGCTGTGTGAAGTATTAGGTCTGTGCTGGGAAATGAGCACACTTTTTCTGTGAGACAGTTTTGATATTTTATTATTTATTAGATGTTTCTAACAGGGGTGGAGCTCTGACAACCTGTCAATAATTTTTTACTCTTACTCTAACAAATAGAATTGCTGTTATTTTAGTATAAGGTGTTTGTGTAATATCTGACAAGATACAACTTGGATAAAGTCATAGGATATTTGTGTGACGTACAAGGAGTTATCTAGTTTAGAAAATCCACTTTTAAATAACCTACTAAGGTATTTAGAGCTAATACAGGGATTCCCCAGGTCCGGGCTTTTATTTTTTAGCCAGAGAGTAGAGCAGCTACAAAGAGGGTCTCTCACTCTGGAGGATCCGACATTTCCATGAAATATACAGAACTGTGTAATACTTTCTTTCTCCTGTGGTGGCACTGCAGGGTAATTGAACACTTGCTGCCAAGGTTCACCCACAGATTACAGCTGATCACTGGGGTACCCTGCAGCAGGACACACTGCGATCAACTTATTTTAAGAGAACCCTTCTAACAAACAGGAATTGTCCTAAGCAGACAAATCTTTTGACCCCCTTGAGGACCAATTTTTACCATGGCATGAACAGATTTTTATTTTGAGAAAAATGCAAAAAGAAAAAAGCTATTCGACTCCAGTTCTGTGTATGTTAATTATTTTGTCTTGGAACGTTTTTTTATTTATTTTCCTTTTTTTTTTTTTTTTTTCTTTTTTTTTTTAATTACCAAAGGAGATTTTTTACTTTGTATATATTTTTTTTAAACTCAAATGTACTGGCATATTTCTATAGTGCATTACATTAGCCTGTGTGGAGATAGTACGCAGGCAGTTGTTACAGCATACCAAAGTATACCCTAATAAATGGCAATATAGTCAGACAGCCTTGGGGTCCTTCAATGGACTCTGGGCTGTCTGTCCATACAAGGTACAGCCCCCGATAGCATCATAGGAATTTTCTGTGACATAATCATAGGGGGTCTTTCCCTTTGTATGGCCTGATCAGCATTAATTGAGGTACACAAAGGGTTCTACTCTGATCTATGCCATTAGAGCGGGGCTGCGGATGTGTGTTACAGCCTTTGCCCCGGTCCTGAGGTGCGGGCACTATAGCAATGCCCAAGTCGTCATCTTGACTAATCTTGTCATCACTCGGCTACTGCCTGCCACTCTGAAGCGAGAATACTTGTCATACGTCCTCAAGTAGTTAAGGAAAAAAGAAAACCGAAATTAGAGGGATGTTCTACAGTAGTTGAAGTAAAAGAATTTTTCCGGCCACGAGGCAGAATGCCAACCTACCTAATTAGTCTTATACGAAGTAGCAATTTCTTTTACAGCGACCTCCATAATAATGGCAGAATGGTGAAGAATAAATCACTATACAGTAAAGTATTCTTCCCGGGACGAGACGTCGTGGTCTATCAGCCGCCATTTAATTGACTATTGCAGGTATTTCCATTCAGTTAATCAATGCTTTAATTATCACCGTTCCAGATAATTAATTTGTTCAGTCCAGTAACTACAACAACAAATGACGCGGTCAGTAGAGAAGCGACAAAATAAGAAATGGGCGGAAGAATTAAAGTTCAAGATTTTAAACGAGTTTTCCAGGAAATACCATTGAAATAACAATCCTAAGAATAAGCCATTAATGGGTGACCAATGGTAGTCCAACCATGAGGACCCTGACTAACTGGCTGGAGCCCCACAGACCCTATTCTGCAATATCCAAGACCGCGCCACTATCATCCATGTGGCTTTATCTATTATTACAGCTCAGCTATTCACTTCAAAAGAGCTGAGCTGCAATACCAGGCATAGCCACATGCACGCAGATGGCGCTGCATTGTCAGCTACTGTAGTACAAGACAGTGCAACTGATCAGTAGATGTCTCGGGGTCAGACTTCCACAGGTCACTCATTAGTGGTAGTATAGGCCATCAATGAAGATGAACGAGGGGTTGTTATAGCCATGCCCTGCCCCCATCTGTTACTCTACCATCACTTCCAGGGGCCCTGCTCTCTTATATGACAGAGGGTCCATTGCTATTTAGGCACGAAAGCCTGTGGTGTCGACTGCAACTTCTG
The DNA here is from genome assembly GCF_050947455.1 of Rhinoderma darwinii. Lineage (NCBI taxonomy): Eukaryota > Metazoa > Chordata > Amphibia > Anura > Rhinodermatidae > Rhinoderma > Rhinoderma darwinii. The sequence continues at coordinate 16,295,718 of NC_134691.1, forward strand.
CTCCCCATAACTACACTATGGTGTAAATCCCATATATCTATATCTATGGAAATGCCAAAACTATAATTATGTTGTAATTCAAAGTATCACAAGAATGTGTAACCTGATGAAAACCAGTCCTGTTATTACTAGCTGGATCATAAACTTGTGAAATGCATGTAGCGTTATATTCACTTATACTATGATATACATTATAATGTCTTAAAGTCCAGGGTTATTCACCGGATTCAAAAACAATGCGGTCCTTCTGAAAGTGTCTGGGGGAGACGACTAATAACATATTTAATTGTAGATTTCATACAAACCCTTAAACACTGTTTCCTTTATTAAAGAAATACAGGAAGTATAATTACTAATCTATGAGTGCGGGAAAGGGAAAATACCGTAACTCTCCTCATGTCCGCTAATAAAGTATAATATTATAGTAGTTATATTATTGTATATAGGGGGCATTATTATAGTAGTTCTATTCTTGTACATAGGGGGCAGTATTTTAGTAGTTATATTCTTGTATATAGGAGCAGTATTATAGTAGTTATATTCTTGTATATAGGAGCAGTATTATAGTAGTTATATTCTTGTATATAGGAGGCAGTATTATAGTAGTTATATTCTTGTATATAGGAGCAATATTATAGTAGTTATATTCTTGTATATAGAGGACAGTATTATAGTAGTTATATTCTTGTACATAGGGGCAGTATTATAGTAGTTATATTCTTGTATATAGGAGCAGTATTATAGTAGTTATATTCTTGTACATAGCGGGCAGTATTATAGTAGTTATATTCTTGTATATAGGGGGCTGTATTATAGTAGTTATATTCTTGTATATAGGGGGGAGTATTATAGTAGTTATATTCTTGTATATATGAGCAGTATTATAGTAGTTATATTCTTGTATATAGAGGACAGTATTATAGTAGTTATATTCTTGTACATAGGGGCAGTATTATAGTAGTTATATTCTTGTATATAGGAGCAGTATTATAGTAGTTATATTCTTGTACATAGCGGGCAGTATTATAGTAGTTATATTCTTGTATATAGGGGGCTGTATTATAGTAGTTATATTCTTGTATATAGGGGGGAGTATTATAGTAGTTATATTCTTGTATATATGAGCAGTATTATAGTAGTTATATTCTTGAATATAGGAGGCAGTATTATAGTAGTTATATTATTGTATATAGGGGGCATTATTATAGTAGTTCTATTCTTGTACATAGGGGGCAGTATTTTAGTAGTTATATTCTTGTGTATAGGGGCAGTATTATTGTAGTTATATTCTTGTATATAGGGGCAGTATTATAGTAGTTATATTCTTGTATATAGGAGCAGTATTATAGTAGTTATATTCTTGTATATAGGGGCAGTATTATAGTAGTTATATTCTTGTATATAGGAGGCAGTATTATAGTAGATATATTCTTGTATATAGGGGCAGTATTATAGTAGTTATATTCTTGTATATAGGGGCAGTATTATAGTAGTTATATTCTTGTATATAGTGGGCACTATTATAGTAGTTATATTCTTGTATATAGGGGGCAGTATTATAGTAGTTATATTCTTGTATATAGGAGGCAGTATTATAGTAGTTCTATTCTTGTATATAGGAGGCAGTATTATAGTAGATATATTCTTGTATATAGGGGCAGTATTATAGTAGTTATATTCTTGTATATAGGGGCAGTATTATAGTAGTTATATTCTTGTATATAGTGGGCACTATTATAGTAGTTATATTCTTGTATATAGGGGGCAGTATTATAGTAGTTATATTCTTGTATATAGGGGTCAGTATTATAGTAGTTATATTCTTGTATATAAGGGGGCAGTATTATAGTAGTTATATTCTTGTATATAGGGGCAGTATTATAGTAGTTATATTCTTGTATATTGGAGGCAGTATTATAGTAGTTCTATTCTTGTATATAGGGGTAGTATTATAGTAGTTCTATTCTTGTATATAGGAGCAGTATTATAGTAGTTATATTCTTGTATATAGGGGCAGTATTATAGTAGTTATATTCTTGTACATAGGGGCAGTATTATAGTAGTTATATTCTTGTATATAGGGGCAGTATTATAGTAGTTATATTCTTGTAGATAGGGGGCAGTATTATAACAGTTTTATTCTTGTACATAGGGGGCAGTATTATAGTAGTTATATTCTTGTATATAGGAGGCAGTATTATAGTAGTTATATTCTTGTATATAGTGAGCAGTATTATAGTAGTTATATTCTTGTATATAGGAGCAGTATTATAGTAGTTATATTCTTGTATATAGGGAGCAGTATTATAGTAGTTATATTCTTGTATATAGGAGGCAGTATTATAGTAGTTATATTCTTGTATATAGGGGCAGTATTATAGTAGTTATATTCTTGTATATAGGAGGCAGTATTATAGTAGTTCTATTCTTGTAGATAGGGGCAGTATTATAGTAGTTATATTCTTGTATATAGGAGCAGTATTATAGTAGTTATATTCTTGTAGATAGGGGGCAGTATTATAACAGTTTTATTCTTGTAAGCCACCACAGGACATGTTGGTTCTGTGTACACTGCTGATAATATATTGTAGGCAGGAATTGATGAAATATGAAAGTGTTCGAGCTAATCATAATGTATCAGTAAAATAATGGTGTCATCTTGGTGCTCATTGAACCGCGATTCCTGTTAAATATCATGAGTCATCCTTTTATGAGCAGTAAACTACTAGAAAACAAGTAAATTGCTATTATTTGCAGCTATTGTGTCATAAGCTTTTCTCTTGTTTCTGTTGCAGGTAAGTTTTCGGCGGTGACAGCTGAGACATGCGATCGTCGGCCTCCAGGCTCTCAAGTTTTTCATCCAGGGACTCATTATGGACTCGGTAGGTGACCTCATATTATTGAGACCTTACGAAATGTGCCTATAACCAGCATCCATTCATTATGCAGTTTAGGAGTATTACACATAAATTCAGAACCTTGTCGTGTCTATATGGTCTTTGTCTTTTGGGGAAGGTACTGGGTTCATGTACTTGTTTGCTCGGCAGAGTTATTTGCATGTGGCATCAATGGTGTCAGACTTTTTGAGTAATTTATTGTAACTTTGTTAGAAGAACAGAATATGCGTCAAACACAATGGAAGAAATGGTGGGTGGCAATACATGGCATCATTCAGGTGGTAGTGGTATGTTCCTCCTTTTTAGTCACAGTCTTTGCTGCAATTAGACACTGGGGCATAGGTCAGAAGGGTCCAGCGAGTCGTGCACCAGCTATTGAATGCTAGGGGTGCCAACATGCCACATGGTATAGACACACAGGGCCAGGGCACATATTTGAATTTCTCCTTGGGTAACGGGAAGCCTAGCTACTACTTTACACTTCTGATGACCTAGCTTAAAGATGGCTCTATAGCCCTTGTACCACTGCAAGCCACCAATTATGCCTATTCGAGTAACATCAAACTTTAGGGGCTATTCACATGGCAAAGCTGCATTGCAGTATTACGTAGCCATAGGGAATCCATCGGCCACCACACCGTGCCTTCACGAAGCATTGTGTTTTCTTAAAGCAATGCTTCTAGATGAGAATATCTCAATAACAGGGCATGGGATGTAACATGGTCCTTGTGACTGGGATCAGGAAAAATTATTTAGGTTCTTCTTAAAGTTTTTATGACAAACAAGTTAGTTGAGACATAATCACACTATTGACAATAGGACTAGGTCAGCTTCACCTCCCTCCCCCCTCTCTCTGCATATGACTCTGCAGAGCATGCTCACAACACTCTCCAACAGACGGTAATGAGTCAATGTCTTGAGGCAGAAGTTATCTATAACCGGGTGCTTCATCCAGGAAGACATTAGAGAATGGAAGTCTTGGTACATTGGCCATAATTGCTGCTCTGTTGCCAATACTGGGTGCGTTGGGGCTAACAGTAATTGGCAGTATTATGGGGGCTCTGTTGGACCAATGGAATTAACTATTTCCTATTACGTGTACATTTCCCTTTCTTGGCATGAACGCTAATCACTGGTGAGACCAAGGCATTACTATCATTCCACCCATGGTGAAGTCACAGTGGATTGCCAGACTGTAAATAATTGTGCCAAACTATAGTCGTTGTGAGAAGTATTCGGTTCGTACAGGATTTTCATCCTCTGAATAAAAACAATTAGTGTTCACATTTACTGACTGCAAGCAGAGATCTTGAAAGTAATGTAGAATTGAAACACAAAGTTGCAGAAGTTTTTATTCCACAATGATTGAACTATATTTAAGTAAACTGGAAAACCCCTTTAAGGAGAACTTAGTGGAATTTTAACCCTTCAGCAGCCATCGGTGTTATTATCAGATAAATTCTTCAGCTAAAGGGCTCAAGAACGACGATATTCCACTACAGCTTACTATTTGTTATTCTTCAATAGCCTCTGAAAGATCCAGAAAGGGTTAAGATACAATTTAAAGCCTATTTTAAATTTCCTGTTTTAAAAAAAAAAAAAAAAAAAACTAAATCGGTTAAAAATTTGAATTCATTATCACTTAATATATCTTTATAACATTTAGAGCTCTGTTTTTCTTAATACAGAGCTCTAAATCCACTGCATAGGGTTAGAGTTAAAGGACTTGTCCAGTTTAGAAAACCCATTTTCATATACTCTATTAGGCCTCATGCACACTGCCGCATTTTTGGCCCGTGCTCCCATAAAAAGCAAAAGATAGGATATTTCCTATCCTTTGCAGAGGCTTTCTATGGCCCGGACACGTTCCCGCAAATATACAGGAAGGTGTCCGTGGTCAATAGAAATTAATGGGTCCATAATTGCGGACTGTAATTACGGTCCGAAATTACAGACTAAATCTACGGTCGTGTGCATGGGGCCTTAGGGAATTCTGAGTTAATAGATGGGGTCCTCTTTTCCGGATTCTCATTTCTTGGCCAGATTTGAGAGCGGTTATAAAGAGAGTCTCTCTCCTGTATTAGGCCTCATTTACACAAGCGTGTGCGTTTTGCGCGCGCAAAAAACGCAGCGTTTTGCGTGCGCAAATGGCACTTGACAGCTCCGTGTGTCATCCGTGTATGATGCGCGGCTGCGTGATTTTCGCGCAGCCGCCATCATAGAGATGAGGCTAGTCGACGCCCGTCACTGTCCAAGGTGCTGAAAGATCTAACTGATCGGCAGTAACTCTTTCAGCACCCTCGACAGTGAGTTCCGATCACAATATACACCAACCTGTGAATCAAAAAAAGACGTTCATACTTACCATGAACTTCCTGCTTCCTCCAGTCCGGTCTCCCGGCCGTTGCCTTGGTGACGCGTCCCTCTCTTGTCATCCGGCCCCACCTCCCAGGATGACGCGGCAGTCCATGAGACCGCTGCAGCCTGTGATTGGCTGCAGCCTGTGCTTGGCCTGTGATTGGCTGCAGCTGTCACTTGGACTGAATTGTCATCCCGGGAGGTCGGACTGGAGGAAGAAGCCGGGAGTTATCGGTAAGTCAGAACCTCTTGTTTTTTTTACACGTATATGTATATTGTGATCGGAAGTCACTGTCCATGGTGCTGAACCAGTTTAACTCTTTCAGCACCCTGGACAGTGACTGTCTCCTGCCGTCGCGTACCCGAACATTTTTTGCCGGGTTCGGTCAAAACGAGTTCGGCCGAACCCGGTGAAGTTCGGTGCGCTCATCACTAATTTGACACTCCGTTTGGATGTTTGTAAACAGAAAAGCACGTGGTGCTTTTATGTTTACATTCATCCTTTTGACAGCTCTTGCGCGAATCACGCAGTTCGCACGGAAGTGCTTCCGTGCGGCATGCGTGGTTTTCACGCACCCATTGACTTCAATGGGTGCGTGATGTGCGAAAAACGCACGATTATAGAACATGTTGTGAGTTTTACGCAACGCACTCGCGCTGCGCAGAATTCACGCATCGTCTGCACTGCCCCATAGAGTAATATAGGTGCATACGACACGCGTGAAAAGCACGCGCGTCGCACGCACGTATATTACGCTCGTGTAAATGAGGCCTAACACAGACAACACATTGATTTGAATGGACACTGTGTAGTACTTAATTTCCCCTGTGGTGGCGCTGCAGAGAAATTGAACACTTACTGCCAGGTTTCTCCACAGATTACAGCGGATCGCTGGGGGTCCAAATAGGGGGACACCATGTGATCAGATAACTGTTAAGGGCCCCTTCTAACAAGTAGGCATAGTCCAAAGAGGAGAACCCCTCTAAATGATAACATTCTGTTATCTGCAGTCATTACTAGAGAGAGCTCACTGCATACGGTTTATACATTGAATGTTATACAGTAAACTCATAAGCTCCCTCTAGTGGGGGCTGCAGGTAGACAGAATTTTATCATTTAACTCTGTCTATGCAGGGGATTTGGAGCTCTATCAGAAAAACAGAGCTCCAAATGGTTTAAAGATGTTTTTTTTTAAGTAATCACAGAATATTGGACACAAAAATGACATCATGATAAAAAGCGGACATTCCTTTTAAGCTCTGCTCTGGACACTTGATTCTTCTGCTCATTCTTTGTCCAGGCCCCGAGTCAATCTTTAAATTGTATTCAATTTTAAAATACAAAATAGATATTTTTGTAGCAACAAATTGGTGCAGGAATCAATAGGCCCATTATTGGCGGTACACGAGATGAATCAAGGCTACGCCGTTCGTATGCTGCACATTTTATAACAACTTAGCCGGAGCGGTCTCAGGAGGCGCAGTCTGATCGCTAGTGTTATGTCCACAAACGAGATCTCGTTTTAGCTCAAAACACACAAGTGATACAACAGATGACTGCAAGGCAACGAAAACGTTCCAGCGGGATTTCAAGCAGCCAGGAAAAGCGGACCCTTCCCTAATTAATCATCCTTTTATCTCTTCACTCACTAATTATTTATCAGCTTACTCTACAGTTGCTTCTCGTGTGCAAACAGCATTAAATGGATCCATCCTTGAAGGTATATACAATGAAATTCCTTTAATCCAGCATCCGATATTCCAGAAAGCCTGATAATCCAGGAGTAGTTTCAAGCACAGAACCACAATAAAGTCTGCAACTTAATAAAACGAGAAGGAGAATACTGAGCGGAGAGAAGCAGTTAACAAAATGCATTTGACTAAAGGGAATCTGTCATCCGGACAATCCCTACTTGTTAGGAGGACCACTTGACAAAAAAACTGATCACAAACTGTCCCCCTGCTGCGACCTCCCCCAGTGATCGAATGTAATCTGGCAGTAAGTGTTCAATTTCCCTGCAGTGACACCACAGGTAAAAATAAGTATTACACAATGTCTATTCATATCAATGGGTTGTCTATGTAATGCAGGACAAGGCAGGTCCTCCATAGGTCCTATGCCCATAGCAACCAATTTGATTCCCGCCTTCATTTTTCATAGGTCCTCTGCCCATAGGAACCAATCACATTCCTGCTTTCACTTTTCATAAGTCTCCCCCCCCCCCAACCAATCACATTCCAGCTTTCATTTTTCATAGGTCCTCTGCCCATAGCAACCAATTAGATGCCAACTTTCATTTTTCATAGGTCCTATGCCTATAGCAACCAATTCGACTCCAGCTTTTATTTTTCATACTGTAGGTCCTTTGCCAATAGAACCAATCCCCTTTCATTTTTCATAAGTCCTCTGCCCATAGCACCCATTCAGATTCCAACTTTCATGTTTCATAGGTCCTCTGCTGATAGCAACCAATCAGATTCCAGCTTTCATTTTTCAGAGGCCCTCTGGAAGAAGAAAGCAGCAACCCAATTGGTTGCTATGTGAACTGCTCCACTTTTCCCTTACACCAGTGCTCATAACTCCCCCCATTTGTTAGTAAATGTTCTTATACAATACTGTTTCCTTATACATTAACATTTGAGTGGCGTTGTTTTTGTATTGGAACCAGTTCCGACCTTCGGGTCAGCTAATGGCTGCGTAATTAACATCAAAAGAAGCACTAAAAGCTGATTACTAATGCGTCCTACAATAGGTAATAGAAATGCACATCTGCTCCATGGCTACTAGCCAAATGACCCCACAGGAAGCCATATTGATTGCATCTAACACACAAGGTCAGATTCTGATACTGAGGGAGTATCAGGGAGCTGCTTATAATCAAAATCCGTAATCCGCAAATGTTACTCCAACCTAGAAGTCTGTTAAAGAGGACCCGTCACCTCTCCTGATGTGTCTATTTTTAATAAATGGTTGTATTCGCCATGACCTAAAAATTCTGGAGCATCTTTTCTTAGAACTCTACTTTGTGCCGTTCCTCTGTTATTCCTCCTAGAAATTTACAAATAAATTGATAAGCGGGGGTGAATATATGAATATACTTGGACTCAATGTCGCAGTGTCGGACGCACGCCGTAAGTATAAGTGCACGGGTGATTAAAAGCTGATATTTTTGGAAGTGCTGCCTCTCTGTCTATTTCTGCTTGCCTGTCATTGAGGACCGTGGACCAGGTCCTGTTGAGGCGTGCACCCATCTGTGGTCCAGTGCTGTGGAATCTCTCCCTTTGTAGCATGCTGATATTTGCGTGTCTGTCACTTCTTTATGCTGCCCTGAGGCCGGAGAAATATCTGACTGACTCGAAGGGAAGAAACCTGTCATCAGTGGGTGTCTATGCTGTGACCCCCGCCATTTGCTAGAATTAAGGGGTTGTAGCACTCCTCCGTGCTCTGTGACCCTTCGTTCACTTACTCAGTTCATTGTGTGGCGGTATAATTTGGACACTGTGTGGTGGTAATATTTGAGCATTATTTGTATGGTGATATTATTTGGACACTGTGTGGTGATATTATTTGGACACTGTGTGGCGATATTATTTGGACACTGTGTGGCGATATTATTTGGACACTGTGTGGTGATATTATTTGGACACTGTGTGGCGATATTATTTGGACACTGTGTGGTGATATTATTTGGACACTGTGTGGCGATATTATTTGGACCCTGTGTGGTGATATTATTTGGACATTGTGTGGCGATATTATTTGGACACTGTGTGGCGATATTATTTGGACACTGTGTGGCGATATTATTTGAGACACTGTGTGGCGATATTATTTGGACACTGTGTGGCGATATTATTTGAGACATTGTTTGGCGATATTATTTGGACACTGTGTGGCGATATTATTTGGACATTGTGTGGCGATATTATTTGAGACACTGTGTGGCGATATTATTTGGACACTGTGTGGCGATATTATTTGGACACTGTGTGGCGATATTATTTGGACCCTGTGTGGTGATATTATTTGGACATTGTGTGGTGATATTATTTGGACATTGTGTGGTGATATTATTTGGACATTGTGTGGTGATATTATTTGGACACTGTGTGGCGATATTATTTGGACCCTGTGTGGCGATATTGTTTGGACACTGTGTGGCGATATTATTTGGACACTGTGTGGCGATATTATTTGGACACTGTGTGGCGATATTATTTGAGACACTGTGTGGCGATATTATTTGGACCCTGTGTGGCGATATTATTTGAGACACTGTTTGGCGATATTATTTGAGACATTGTGTGGCGATATTATTTGGACACTGTGTGGCGATATTATTTGGACCCTGTGTGGCGATATTATTTGAGACACTGTTTGGCGATATTATTTGAGACATTGTGTGGCGATATTATTTGGACACTGTGTGGCGATATTATTTGGACCCTGTGTGGCGGTATGATTTGGATACTGTGTGGCGATATTATTTGGACCCTGTGTGGCGATATTATTTGGACCCTGTGTGGCGATATTATTTGGACACTGTGTGGCGATATTATTTGAGACACTGTGTGGCGATATTATTTGAGACATTGTGTGGCGATATTATTTGGACACTGTGTGGCGATATTATTTGGACCCTGTGTGGCGATATTATTTGAGACATTGTTTGGCGATATTATTTGAGACATTGTGTGGCGATATTATTTGGACACTGTGTGGCGATATTATTTGGACCCTGTGTGGCGATATTATTTGAGACACTGTTTGGCGATATTATTTGAGACATTGTGTGGCGATATTATTTCGACACTGTGTGGCGATATTATTTGAGACACTGTGTGGCGATATTGTTTGGACACTGTGTGGCGATATTATTTGAGACATTGTGTGGTGATATTATTTGGACATTGTGTGGCGATATTATTTGGACACTGTGTGGCGATATTATTTGGACCCTGTGTGGCGATATTATTTGGACCCTGTGTGGCGATATTATTTGGACCCTGTGTGGTGATATTATTTGGACATTGTGTGGTGATATTATTTGGACCCTGTGTGGCGATATTATTTGGACCCTGTGTGGCGATATTATTTGGACACTGTGTGGCGATATTATTTGGACCCTGTGTGGTGATATTATTTGGACATTGTGTGGTGATATTATTTGGACCCTGTGTGGCGATATTATTTGGACACTGTGTGGTGATATTATTTGGACACTGTGTGGTGATATTATTTGGACACTGTGTGGCGATATTATTTGGACACTGTGTGGTGATATTATTTGGACATTGTGTGGTGATATTATTTGGACACTGTGTGGCGATATTATTTGGACCCTGTGTGGCGATATTATTTGGACCCTGTGTGGCGATATTATTTGGACACTGTGTGGCGATATTATTTGGACACTGTGTGGCGATATTATTTGAGACATTGTGTGGCGATATTATTTGGACACTGTGTGGCGATATTATTTGAGACATTGTGTGGCGATATTATTTGGACACTGTGTGGCGATATTATTTGGACACTGTGTGGCGATATTATTTGAGACATTGTGTGGCGATATTATTTGGACCCTGTGTGGCGGTATTATTTGGACCCTGTGTGGCGATATTATTTGGACCCTGTGTGGCGATATTATTTGGACACTGTGTGGCGATATTATTTGGACACTGTGTGGCGATATTATTTGGACCCTGTGTGGCGATATTATTTGGACACTGTGTGGTGATATGATTTGGACACTGTGTGGCGATATTATTTAGACTCTGTGTGGCGGTATGATTTGGACATTGTGTGGCGGTATGATTTGGACACTATGTGGCGATATCATTTGGACACTGTGTGGCGGTATGATTTGGACACTGTGTGGCGGTATGATTGAATTTATGCGTAAATCGCACACCGGACATGGATGTGCATCCGTGTGCGGTGTGTGTGGTTTTACGCACCCATTGACTTCATTGGGCGTGTAGGTGCGTGACAACGCACCAATATAGGACGTGCAGTGGGTTTTACGCATGTGTGAACGACCCCATTCAAATCAATGGGTCCGTGTGCTTTACGTTGTTTCAACGCACAGCACACGGACGAGATTCACGCTGGTGTGAATGAGGCCTTAGGAAGCAGCGCTGCAGGTCACCATCATCTCTTGTATTGGACGGTTTATGCAGGAAACAGCTGTTTCTTGGAAAGTTTAGATTTCAATTGATACAAGAAAACATGAAGATCACACAACAGGAAATGATGAGTCAGTAAATTCATCATGTGACATTATATTCAGCTTGTTTACTCCAAAAAGAGAAACTTCAACGTTAAACATGCAGAACTCCAGTAGTAAATGACCCGGTGCAGGAAGGGGCCCGGAACGCGGCTGTTTTCCCGCATGAACTGAGATGATCCTGTACTCTGAGATAAGTGCAGACATGTAACACACGTAAAGAACCTGCTCTCAATTATCCTGCGTATCCATTGGGTGCTATTAGGGTGCACGGCCAAGACCGTTCTTACTGGAAGTGATTGTAGAATTTCACGGCTCTGTCTAAGCTGTTCGGCTTCCGGAAGGGAATATTGCAAATGGAGAAACAATCCTAATGGAGAAGGGTCCCATAGCAAGAAATAATATTGAGCCTCTCTTAGGATAGTGGTTCATGACACTACACCCCATCAGAACAGGACTGGAGGGCTCTGAACTTGTCAACCCCCATGTTACTAGACTGCGTGACCCATGAACCTCAGCCAAGCTCTCACCGTCAACACCCGGTCAATAATTTGGTCACGTGTGGGCAGTATTAATACTTGGATACTTCTTCCATTTCTTATCTATCTCATATCTATCTATCTATCTATCTATCTATCTATCTATCTATCTATCTATCTATCTATCTATCTATCTATCTATCTATCTATCTATCTATCTATCTATCTATCTATCTATCTATCTATCTATCTATTTATCTATCATCACATATCTATCTCATATCTATCTATCTCATATCTATCTATCTATCTATCTATCTATCTATCTATCTATCTATCTATCTATCTATCTATCTATCTATCTATCTATCTATCTATCTATCTCATATCTATCTATCTCATATCTATCTATCTTATCTCATATCTATCTATCTATCTATCTATCTATCTATCTATCTATCTATCTATCTATCTATCTATCTATCTATCTATCTATCTCATATCTATCTATCTATCTATCTATCTATCTATCTATCTATCTATCTATCTATCTATCTATCTATCTCATATCTATCTATCTATCTATCTATCTATCTATCTATCTATCTATCTATCTATCTATCTATCTATCTATCTATCTATCTATCTATCTATCTATCTATCTATCATCTCATATCTATCTATCTATCTATCTATCTATCTATCTATCTATCTATCTATCTATCTATCTATCTATCTATCTATCTATCTATCTATCTATCTATCTATCTATCTATCTCATATCTATCTATCTCATATCTATCTATCTCATATCTATCTATCTATCTATCTATCTATCTATCTATCTATCTATCTATCTATCTATCTATCTATCTATCTATCTATCTATCTATCTATCTATCTATCTATCTATCTACTGCACTGTGTGATTATAAAGGCACTATATAAAAACCATTATCATCATAATAGCTTCATCCCAAATATGAAACATCCCGTCAGTGTGCGTTCCTCACCCCATGTGTTATTCCTCGTACGAGCATTATGTTTTGCTTCCAGTTCTGCCGCCTCGGTACATTACTGAATGAGAGTGTAATGATTTTGCTTCATGCTATTTAGTTGGGTAAGAAAGATAAGAGTTGTTTAAAAGTAATTTGGCGAGTTTGTCTTCATGCTGTGAACGTAATTAATTCCCACTCTAAACAAATTCATATTCTCTTGGAGCCTAAAAACAAGACAGAATACTGATGGACGCGATATAACGGAGAATATATTCATTAAAATCCCAGGTATTGTATGAAATTTCATAGGAAATTTGGGTGTCCAGGGGCCATGTCTACCACAATAGGCCTTGCGACAGGAGATGACTATTGCTTCTAAGTGGCTTACGAGTTTTGTGGTATGGCTTACCGGAATCGGGGCATGGCTTTTTCTTTGTCGGTCTCTTCTGTCTACAGGGATTGTGTCCTATTTTTGATTGGCAGATGTGACAAGTGTTTTATGTGTGAGTGATGCGTGTGCGCCATGTATCCTATGTGTGAGTGATGCGTGTGCGCCATGTATCCTATGTGTGAGTGATGCGTGTGCGCCATGTATCCTATGTGTGAGTGATGCGTGTGCACCATGTATCCTATGTGTGAGTGATGTGTGTGCGCCATGTATCCTATGTGTAAGTGATGTGTGTGCGCCATGCAGGGCCGCCATCAGGGGGGTATTAGGGGTACTTCTGTAAGGGGCCCGGCCAACCCTAATTGAAAGGGGGGCCCGGCCACTGCCACGACTTGCAATTGGTAGAAAAACAGGCCCCTGCAATGGGGTCTGTTCTTTTCACCAAAGTAATGTCGTGAGCTGCGGGCCCCCCTCTCGTCGTGGGGGCCGTCAAACACCGCCCGCTCACGCGCGTAACCGCGAGCGCCGGAGCGCACACCCGCGAACGAGACACAGACGGGCACACAAGGACAGCGACGCAGAGACAGCTTACCTGGGCCGCCTCCTCCTCCTCCTAAGCCTCGTCCTCCTCCTCCTAAGCCTCGTCCTCCTCCTCCTAAGCCTCGTCCTCCTCCTCCTAAGCCTCGTCCTCCTCCTCCTAAGCCTCGTCCTCCTCCTCCTAAGCCTCGTCCTCCTCCTCCTCCGCCTCCTAAGCCTCCGCCTCCTAAGCCTCCTCCTCTGCCTCCTAAGCCCCGTCCTCGTCCTCCTCCACCTACTAAGCCTCGTCCTCGTCCTCTGCCTAGGCCTCCTCCGCCTCGTCCTCCTCCGCCTCCTAAGCCTCGTCCTCCACCGCCTCCTCCTCCTCCTAAGCCTCGTCCTCCTCCTCCTAAGCCTCGTCCTCCTCCTAAGCCTCGTCCTCCTCCTCCTAAGCCTCGTCCTCCTCCTCCTAAGCCGCCTCCTAAGCCTCCTCCTCTGCCTCCTAAGCCTCCTCCTCGTCCTCCTCCACCTCCTAAGCCTCGTCCTCCTCCTACTTCTCCTAAGCCTCGTCCTCCTCCGCCGCCTCGGCCTCCTCTGCCTAGGCCTCCTCCGCCTCGTCCTCCTCCGCCTCCTAAGCCTCGTCCTCCACCGCCTCCTCCGCCTCCTCCTCCTCCTAAGCCTCGTCCTCCACCGCCTCCTCCTCCTCCGCCTCATAAGCCTCGTCCTCCACCGCCTCCTCCTCCTCCGCCTCCTAAGCCTCGTCCTCCACCGCCTCCTCCTCCTCCGCCTCGTCCTCCACCGCCTCCTCCTCCTCCGCCTCGTCCTCCTAAGCCTCGTCCTCCTCCGCCTCCTAAGCCTCGTCCTCCTCCTCCTAACCCCCGTCCTCCTCCTCCTAAGCCTCGTCCTCCTCCTCCTCCTAAGCCTCGTCCTCCTCCTCCTCCTCGTCCTCCTCCACCTCCTAAGCCTCGTCCTCCTCCTACTTCTCCTAAGCCTCGTCCTCCTCCGCCGCCTCGGCCTCCTCTGCCTAGGCCTCCTCCGCCTCGTCCTCCTCCGCCTCCTAAGCCTCGTCCTCCACCGCCTCCTCCGCCTCCTCCTCCTCCTAAGCCTCGTCCTCCACCGCCTCCTCCTCCTCCGCCTCATAAGCCTCGTCCTCCACCGTCTCCTCCTCCTCCGCCTCCTAAGCCTCGTCCTCCACCGCCTCCTCCTCCTCCGCCTCGTCCTCCACCGCCTCCTCCTCCTCCGCCTCATCCTCCTAAGCCTCGTCCTCCTCCGCCTCCTAAGCCTCGTCCTCCTCCTCCTAACCCCCGTCCTCCTCCTCCTAAGCCTCGTCCTCCTCCTCCTCCTAAGCCTCGTCCTCCTCCTCCTCCTAAACCTCGTCCTCCTCCTAAGCCTCGTCCTCCTCCTCCTCCTAAGCCTCGTCCTCCTAAGCCTCATCCTCCTAAGCCTCGTCCTCCTAAGCCTCGTCCTCCTAAGCCTCGTCCTCCTAAGCCTCGTCCTCCTAAGCCTCGTCCTCCTAAGCCTCGTCCTCCTAAGCCTCGTCCTCCTAAGCCTCGTCCTCCTAAGCCTCATCCTCCTAAGCCTCGTCCTCCTAAGCCTCGTCCTCCTCCACCTCCTAAGCCTCGGCCTCCTCCTCGGCCTCCTCCGCCGCCTCGTCCTCCTCCGCCTCCTAAGCCTCGTCCTCCTCCGCCTCGTCCTCCTAAGCCTCCTCCTCCGCCTCCTAAGCCTCGTCCTCCTCCACCGCCTCGTCCTCCTCCACCGCCTCGTCCTCCTCCTCCGCCTTGTCCTCCTCCGCCTCCTAAGCCTCCTCCTCCTCCTCCTCCTCCTCCTCCTCGTCTTCCTCCGCCTCGTCTTCCTCCGCCTCGTCCTCCGCCTCCTCCTCCGCGTAGCTGCGTAAGGAGAGGGGGAGGAGTCCAAATGTAGCGCGGCGGCAGGCGTTCTACAATCCACGCCATTTTCTGGAGCCTCGCTGGCAGTGAAGGACTGGACGTCTGGACCCAAGACATCGCCTGGAAGACATCGCCTGACAACGAGGACTGGAGTGGGAGCCAGCAGCTCTTCTGACACAGTGAGTAAAGTGTCTCAAAGTGCTGATTATGTATGGCCCTGTTCACACAGTGTATTTTGCAGGCAGAAAAAATCTGTCTCAATATTCCTTCAGGGTATGTGCACACGTAGTGACTAAAAACGTCTGAAAATACGGATCTGTTTTCAAGGGAAAACAGCCCCTGATTTTCAGACGTTTTTTGAGCAACTTGCGTTTTTCGCGCCGTTTTCGCTGCGTTTTTTACGTCTGTTTTTGGAGCTGTTTTCATTGGAGTCTATGAGAAAACGGCTCCAAAAACGTCCAAAGAAGTGTCCTGCATATAATGTATATAAGTGTCCTGCACTTCTTTTGACGAGGCTGTATTTTTACGCGTCGTCGTTTGACAGCTGTCAAACGACGACGCGTAAATGACAGGTTGCCTGCTCAGTACGTCGGCAAACCCATTCTAATGAATGGGCAGATGTTTGCCGACGTATTGCAGCCCTATTTTCAGACGTAAAACGAGGCATAATACGCCTCGTTTACGTCTGAAAATAGGTTGTGTGAACCCAGCCTTAAGAATTTTGAGGCAGATTTTGACCTGCCCACGCTATCTTGCTGCGTTTTTTGCCTGCGGCGATTGAGGACAGCAGACAAAAAACGCAGCGAAAAATGCATTTTCTGCCTCCCATTGATTTCGATGGGAGGTCAGAGGCGGAACCGCGGCAAGAAAGGACGTGCTGCTTTTTATTTTTTCCGCGACTGGCTCCCATTGATTTAAGATTAAATTAATGGGAGGCGGTTTGGGATGTTTTTTGGCCCTGATTCCGACGCAGTGTCCGAGTCAATATCAAGGCCCAAAAACTCTGTGAACTGGGCCTTATTGTTAGGGTAGGAACACACTAGGCGTGAACACTGCGGATTTTATTCAACACGTTTTATTGCGGAAAATCCGCAGCGTATAACAGTCGCAGCAGAGTGGATGAGATGTGAACAAATCTCATTCACACGCTGCAAAAAAAATTCACCTGCAGTGTGGCTTTTTAAGCCGCAGCATGTCAATTTATGCTGCAGAATCGCTGCTCCTCTGTTGCGGAAATGCTGCGGTTCTGCCGCAAAAATCACAAATGAGAAATAAAAAGGTATTGTTTTTAATTGATAAAAAAGTTTAGACTTGCCCCGGCCGTAGTCCTGGTGACGCGATCCTCTATTCTTAGCGCAGCCCCGCCTCCTGTCATGACGTTTCATCCCATGTGACTGCTGCAGCGGTCACATGGTCTACAGCGTCATCCCAGGAGGCGGGGCTTCGTTCAGAAGAGAGAGATGCATCGCCTAAACTACGGCCGGGGCAAGTCTAAACTTTTTTTTTCCCTGCAGGATTCCCGCAGCGGACATGCCTTACGAAACCTGCGCCACTATTTGGTGCGGTTTTGCTGGCGGAATTCCCTGCGGCTACAGGGACGGATAAGCTGTGGAGTTTTACTCAGCGTATCCGCCTAGTGTGTTCCTTATGATGTCGCTCCTGGAGCTGCTGCCGGTCTATAAATAGGCAGTTGGTCCAGTAGAATTTGCAATTATTTTTTTTATGTGGACCAGCTTAAAAAAATACAAAACTTGAGGCTGCGTTCACACGAGCATGTTCGGTCCGTAAAGGATGGAACATATTTCGGCCGCCAGTCCCGGACCGAACACAGTGCAGGGAGCCGGGCTCCTAGCATCATAGTTATGTACGATGCTAGGAGTCCCTGCCTCTCTGCAGGACAACTGTCCCGTACTGAAAACATGATTACAGTACGGGACAGTTTTCCTGCAGTGAGGCAGGGACTCCTAGCATCGTACATAACTATGATGCTAGGAGCCCGGCTCCCTGCACTGTGTTCGGTCCGGGACTTGCGGCCGAAATACGTTCGTGTGGCGCAGCACAATGTAGTTACATCCTCAGGATAGGCCATCAATAGCTGATGGGTCGATCCGAACGCTGCTTCCTCTTCATTTCTACTTGCTCACTGTGAATCGTCGTCACGGATGTAGCGCCGATTCACAGTATTGCAGCCTTCTCACAATGAAGTGAATGTGAGGAGGCTGCAATACTCTGAATTGCACTACATCTGTGTCGACGATTCTCAGAGAGCAAGTAGAAATGAAGGGGTAGCATGATATAGTGCTGGACGGAGTACCGTTAACAGGCGGTGCCACGGTAGGGGGGCCCAGAAAATGTAGCTGTATGGGGCCCTGAAATTCCTGATGGCGGCCCTGGCGCCATATATCCTATGTGTGAGTGACGTGTGTGCGCCATGTATCCTATGTGTGAGTGAGGTGTGTGCGCCATGTATCCTATGTGTGAGTGAGGTGTGTGCGCCATGTATCCTATGTGTGAGTGACGTGTGTGCGCCATGTATCCTATGTGTGAGTGACATGTGTGTGCCATGTATCCTATGTGTGAGTGACGTGTGTGCGCCATGTATCCTATGTGTGAGTGACGTGTGTGCGCCATGTATCCTATGTGTGAGTGACGTGTGTGCGCCATGTATCCTATGTGTGAGTGACGTGTGTGCGCCATGTATCCTATGTGTGAGTGACGTGTGTGCGCCATGTATCCTATGTGTGAGTGACGTGTGTGCGCCATGTATCCTATGTGTGAGTGACGTGTGTGCGCCATGTATCCTATGTGTGAGTGAGGTGTGTGCGCCATGTATCCTATGTGTGAGTGACGTGTGTGCGCCATGTATCCTATGTGTGAGTGACGTGTGTGCGCCATGTATCCTATGTGTGAGTGACGTGTGTGTGCCATGTATCCTATGTGTGAGTGACGTGTGTGCGCCATGTATCCTATGTGTGAGTGACGTGTGTGCGCCATGTATCCTATGTGTGAGTGACGTGTGTGCGCCATGTATCCTATGTGTGAGTGACGTGTGTGCGCCATGTATCCTATGTGTGAGTGACGTGTGTGCGCCATGTATCCTATGTGTGAGTGACGTGTGTGCGCCATGTATCCTATGTGTGAGTGACGTGTGTGCGCCATGTATCCTATGTGTGAGTGACGTGTGTGCGCCATGTATCCTATGTGTGAGTGACGTGTGTGCGCAATGTATCCTATGTGTGAGTGACGTGTGTGCGCCATGTATCCTATGTGTGAGTGACGTGTGTGCGCCATGTATCCTATGTGTGAGTGACGTGTGTGCGCCATGTATCCTATGTGTGAGTGACGTGTGTGCGCCATGTATCCTATTTGTGAGTGACGTGTGTGCGCCATGTATCCTATGTGTGAGTGACGTGTGTGCGCCATGTATCCTATGTGTGAGTGACGTGTGTGCGCCATGTATCCTATGTGTGAGTGATGTGTGTGCGCCATGTATCCTATGTGTGAGTGACGTGTGTGCGCCATGTATCCTATGTGTGAGTGAGGTGTGTGCGCCATGTATCCTATGTGTGAGTGACGTGTGTGCGCCATGTATCCTATGTGTGAGTGACGTGTGTGCGCCATGTATCCTATGTGTGAGTGACGTGTGTGCGCCATGTATCCTATGTGTGAGTGAGGTGTGTGCGCCATGTATCTTATGTGTGAGTGACGTGTGTGCGCCATGTATCCTATGTGTGAGTGAGGTGTGTGCGCCATGTATCCTATGTGTGAGTGACGTGTGTGCGCCATGTATCCTATGTGTGAGTGATGTGTGTGCGCCTTGTATCCTATGTGTGAGTGATGTGTGTGCGCCATGTATCCTATGTGTGAGTGACGTGTGTGCGCCATGTATCCTATGTGTGAGTGAGGTGTGTGCGCCATGTATCCTATGTGTGAGTGACGTGTGTGCGCCATGTATCCTATGTGTGAGTGACGTGTGTGCGCCGTGTATCCTATGTGTGAGTGACGTGTGTGCGCCGTGTATCCTATGTGTGAGTGACGTGTGTGCGCCGTGTATCCTATGTGTGAGTGACGTGTGTGCGCCGTGTATCCTATGTGTGAGTGACGTGTGTGCGCCATGTATCCTATGTGTGAGTGACGTGTGTGCGCCATGTATCCTATGTGTGAGTGAGGTGTGTGCGCCATGTATCCTATGTGTGAGTGAGGTGTGTGCGCCATGTATCCTATGTGTGAGTGACGTGTGTGCGCCATGTATCCTATGTGTGAGTGACGTGTGTGCGCCATGTATCCTATGTGTGAGTGATGTGTGTGCGCCATGTATCCTATGTGTGAGTGAGGTGTGTGCGCCATGTATCCTATGTGTGAGTGACGTGTGTGCGCCATGTATACTATGTGTGAGTGACGTGTGTGCGCCATGTTTACTATGTGTGAGTGACGTGTGTGCACCATTTGTCCTATGTGTGAGTGGTGCATGTTTGACATTTATCCTATAGGTGGGTAACGCATATGTCCTATGTGTTGGTGGCACATCCGCAGCATATATCCAGTGAATGAATGGTGTGTGTAAAGCGTGTGTCCAGCACGTGAGTGGTGGTTGTACTACATGTACTAAGTGTGTGAGCGGTGCACACTTCTTGCACAGGGGCCCCCCCACAGTCCTTGTCTGCCCCTGTTAGTGTTCTTTTACAAGTATTAGGACATTACTGAGCCATGCTTATGGATCTTCCTATAAGAGGGATCATGTACAGATGAGAAAAACATTGAAAATGTGCATAGCCGTTGATTTTGGTTAGTCACGTAACCAGCGAAACCTGTATTATTGATCCATATTCTCCCAATATGGAAACTATGGATCCATAAGACAACTCTATTGACCTCTGTATTGAGAATACGGATCCTTTATGGGATTTTCCGAACTCTAAAAATCATTTTTGTAGTGGCCCAAAATGTCCAAGGGATTCTATCATCACAAAATGACTTATAGTTAAAATTTTACTTTTTAGTTAATTTTTTTTTCAAATTTTCATGTCACTATTTATATCACACTGGCCATTGATCACACTGGGGAAATAAATCCTAATATATGTGAATTTAAAATGTGGGGTTGTTCATGTGTCGCTGGTCATCGAGGTTCCTCACCACTTGCTGATGTCATCACAGTGTAAAGTTTTGGGCCAATAGAACGCAATTTTCAGAGATCAGTGAACCTTTTTAATTTAGATCTTTATTCTCCTCATAGAAGACGCGTGGAAATGAACGGAGTCTAAAATGATGGGTCTCTGGGGAGAATACTGATCTGTCTACAATGAAATGTTAAATAAAGATTCATGTGTTGAGACTCCATTGTTTCCTGAGAGGGGGACACAGATATGTATTTTAGACTCTGTCGACTTTTATGTGAAGAACAAGGTTTATATTTTTAGTTTCATTGACCTATATAGGGACAGTACAAACCTGGAATCTCTATTTGGGAGCCTGGATCAGAAATGATTTAAGGGTTCATAAAACACCGCCAACACCCCCGACTGGTGTAGTTTAACATCTGTAGATGCGGACGGACACTTTTAAAAACCATAACCGGAATACATGAAGAAACTTGTACATCTGTACATGCATTAAGTTAACCTGTTTTTCCTAATTCTTTGCCGCACCAGCCACAGTGCCCTTATATCAGCACCAGCAGAGTGCCCCAATATCAGTATCGACACAGTGCCCTCATGGCAGCACCACCACAGTGCCCCATTATCAGCATCAATACAGTGCCCTCATGTCAGCACTACCAGAGTACCCAAATATAAGAACCACCACAGTGCCTTTATACCAGCACCAGCAGAGTACCCCAATATCAGCATCCCCACAGTGCCCACATGGCAGCACCACCACAGTGCCCCATTATCCGCATCACCACAGTGCCCTCATGTCAGCACTACCAGAGTACCCAAATATAAGAACCACCACAGTGCCTTTATACCAGCACCAGCAGAGTGCCCCAATATCAGCATCAACACAGTGCCCACATGGCAGCACCACCACAGTGCCCCAATATTAGCATCACCACAGTGCCTTTATATCAGCGCCACCACAGTGCCCCAATATCAGCATCACCACAGTGCCCAAATATAAGAACCACAGTGCCCTCATATCATTGCCACCACAGTGCCCCAATATCAGCATCACCACAGTGCCCTCATGTCAGCACCAGTTTAGTTCCCTCATGTCAGCACTACCACCACAGTGCCCTTATGTCAGCACCATCGCAGTGCCTTTATATTATTGCCACCACAATGCCCTCATGTTAGTACTACCACAGTGCCTTCATATCATTGCTACCACAGTGCCCTAATATCCGCACCATCGCAATGTACTCATGTCAGCACCACCAAAGTGCCCCAATATCCACACCACTACAGGGCCCCAAAATGAGCACCACCACCCTAATATTAGAACCACTACAGTGTCCCCAGACCCTTACATTTATTTAGACCTCAGACCAGATCCCAAAATTAATCAGACCCCAGACTAGACCCCTAAATGAATTCAGACCCCAGACCGGACTAAAGAAATGATTTACCTCTCTTCCCTCCCGGCTTCTCTTCACTTGCGGATGTTATTGTCGCACACGCGCTCCTGGTGCAGCCCAGTGTCAGGAGCTTGTGTGCCGGGTCTCCCCTGACTGGTGGGCTTCATGTGGCCAGGGAGGGGGGGGGGCTGTGGCTATACACAAGAGGGAAAGCGGGGGTGACCCTGTACCCCCACTTTCATAGAACTATCTGGACATGCACTTTTACATTACAGCAGATGAAAGACATCCTCTTGACGTACCAATCAGGAGGCTGAAAAATTGTTTGCAACATAAGATCTTCCTCTTGCTGAGGGTTTGTTTCAAGGTATCGGTGTAGGCAATTCCCTGTTACAAAACTATATGGTGGGAGTTGTAGTATCACAACAGACAGTAAGCCACAGGTTGGAGACCACTGCTCTAAAGCAGGGGTCTCAAACTCGGCCGGGTAAGTGGGCCGCATATAGAAAAAATGGGAAGTTCACGGGCCGCATTACTTTCAAATTTGATACAATACAAAATTATTGTTAATCAATTAGTTATTTGAACTACTATAACACTATATTACTAGAATAATAATAACACTACATTACTATAATAATACCGCTAGGTTTAAAATCTGAGATATTTCTCCACGTGCTTATTTCAACAATCCAGCTTTCCAGTTTGAGGGTATGTGCACACACACTAATTACGTCCGTAATTTACGGACGTATTTCGGCCGCAAGTACCGGACCGAACACAGTGCAGGGAGCCGGGCTCCTAGCATCATAGTTATATACGATGCTAGGAGTCCCTGCCTCTCTGCAGGACAACTGTCCCGTACTGTAATCATGTTTTCAGTACGGGACAGTAGTTCCACGGAGAGGCAGGGACTCCTAGCATCGTACATATGTACGATGCTAGGAGCCCGGCTCCCTGCACTGAGTTCGGTCCACTACTTGAGGCCAAAATACGTCCGTCAATTACGGACGTAATTAGTGTGTGTGCACATACCCTAAGTGTCGCTAAATGCAGTCCGGCGGCTCAGTTAGCACACATGTCAAGATTGGGCAGCCCCTTTTTAGATAGTGCCGCAGTGCCCTCTGTGGATAATGCAACACACCCCTAGATAAGGCCACAGTGCCCTCTGTAGATAAGGCCACAGTGCCCTCTGTAGATAAGGCCACAGTGCCCTCTGTAGATAATGCAACACACCCCTAGATAATGGCAGTGTCCTCTTCAGATACTGTCACACACCCACTTGTAGAGAACGCCACAGTGCCCTCTGTAGAGGCTGCCACAGTGCCCTCTGTAGAGGCTGCCACAGTGCCCTCTGTAGAGGGTGCCACAGTGCCCTCTGTAGAGGCTGCCAAAGTGCCCTCTGTAGAGGCTGCCAAAGTGCCCTCTGTAGAGGCTGCCCCAGTGCCCTCTGTAGAGGCTGCCCCAGTGCCCTCTGTAGAGGCTGCCCCAGTGCCCTCTGTAGAGGCTGCCCCAGTTATGTCAGGGGCTTGCCCAGAGCTGGAGTCCCAGGCAGAGCGCTAGTAGGCTCTTCCTGGGACTCCAGCTGTGCTCCTGACATCACTGGGACTCCTTTCTCTGGGGAAGCCCCTGACATCATTGTCGATGTATGGATAGCGATGTCAGAGGCTTCCCCAGAGTCCCGGAGCAGAGCCGATAATAGCGCTCTGCCCGGGACTCCGCTCTGGGGAAGACCCTGACACACTGTCCATATATGGGCAGCGATGTCAGGGAATTCCACAGAGTCCCGGAGCAGAGCCGACACCAGCGCACTGCTCGGAACTCCGGCTCAGGGGAAGCCCCAGACATCGCTGTTCATATGTGGACAGCAATGTCAGGGAATTCCACAGAGTCCAGGAGCAGAGCCGACACCAGCGCTCTGCTCCGCTCTGGGCAAGACCCTGACACACTGTCCATATATGGGCAGCGATGTCAGGGAATTCCACAGAGTCCCGGAGCAGAGCCGACACCAGCGCACTGCTCGGGACTCCGGCTCAGGGGAAGCCCCAGACATCGCTGTTCATATGTGGACAGCGATGTCAGGGAATTCCAGAGTCTCGGAGCAGAGCAGACCAAAGCGCTCTGCTCGGGACTCCGGCTCTGGGGAAGCCCCAGACATCGCTGTTCATATGTGGACAGCGATGTCAGGGAATTCCAGAGTCTCGGAGCAGAGCCGATACTAGCGGCTCTGTGTCCCGCGGGCCGCAGATGAAAGCCCCAGGGGCCGCATGCGGCCCGCGTGCTTGAGACCCCTGCTTTAAAGGAACATAGCAACAGCACTTCAGAATAAGTATATATCTGACACTTAACGCCCAGCAGCCGCCTGAACAGCAGGGTCCGGGACGATACAGCATTTAGTTATAGCATCAATGGCAGGGAACCGGCCGCAAGAATGAGCCCCAAAGATGTCGCTGCTTTCTCTGCTCTGTGAGCGTTTCCCCCGTCCTCCGCTCTTGTAGAATAATCTTGGTTCAGTTAACGACACCGGTAATAGAGCAGTGGGATATGTCAGCGCACTATATGTTAGTAAGTAATCCAGTAATTATCAGAGTTACTCATGCAAGCAGCAAACAATAACAGGCTGGAAATTACTGATACATTCAGTCATTACAGGCTACGGGGAACTTTTATAATACGTTTCAGTTGGTGGGCAAAAATGGCGCAATTCTTAAAAATGGTGCAGGAGCCTAAAACTATACACCGTTCAGCCATAACATTAAGACCACTGACTCAGGGGCCTGGGGGGCCCACAGGACGCACATTCAGTTGGGTTCAATGCTGGACCCTTGCTCCAGCATTCACTGTGCCGTGAGCGGCTCGGCGCAGGCCGGCGCGATGTAGTGATGTCATTGCACAGCACAGTGCAGAGGAGAAGAAGGATCCTCCACCCGTCGTGGAACGGGGATAGGTAAGTAATTATGTTATTATTTTTCGATTAAGTACATACATATGGGGGCATTATACTGGGTATGGGAGGGGGGCTCATATGGTAGCTGCTGAGGGGGCAGTATACTGTATGATACAGCTAAGGGGGTCATTATACTGTATAGGGGGCATTAAACTGTATGGGGCAGCTATAGGGCATTATGTTGTATGGGGGCATTATACTGTATAGGGCAGCTATGGGGGAATTATACTGTATGGGGTATTATAGTGTATGGGGCAGCTATGGGGCATTATACTGTATGGGGTATTATAGTGCATGGGGCAGCTATGGGGCATTATACTGTATGGGGCATTATGTTGTATGGGGGAATTATACTGTATAGGGCAGCTATGGGGGTATTATACTGTATGGGGTATTACAGTGTATGGGGCAGCTATGGGGCATTATACTGTATGGGGTATTATAGTGTATGGGGCAGCTATGGGGCATTATACTGTATGTGGGGCATTATACTGTATGGGGCAGCTATAGGGGCATCATACTTTATGGGGCATTACAGTGTATGGGACAGCTATGGGGCATTATACTGTATGTGGCAGCTATGGGTGGCAATATACTGTGGGGGCAGCTATAGGGGCATTATACTGTGGGGGCAGCTATAGGGGCATTATACTGTGGGGGCAGCTACAGGGGCATTATACTGTGTGGGGGGCAGTTATGGGGGCATTATACTGTAAGGGACAGCTATACTGTGTGGGGGCAACTATGGGTAGCATTATACTGTGTGGGGGCAGCTATGGGGGGCATTATACTGTGGGGGCATTCATGGGGTCTGTCGGGCAAGGCAGCTGGGAAAAGGCGTGCGCACAGGGCTGGTGGTGTTGGGGAGGAGTAGGGGGGCTCAAGCTGAAATCTTGCACCAGGGCCCATGGGCCCTTAGCTACGCCCCTGCACTGACAGGTGAAGTGAATATCACTGATGAACTGGTTGCAATGGCGTCTGACAATTGCGGGGGGGGGGGGGGGGGATATATTAGCAGCAAGTGATCAGTCAGATCTTGAAGTTGATGTTGGAAGTCGGAAAAACTGAGAAGTGTAAGAATCTGAGCGACTGTGACAAGGACCAAATTGTGATGTTCAGACGACTCGACTGGGTCACAGCATCTCCAGAACGGCCAGTCTTGTGGGGTGTCCCCGGGATGAAGTGGTTACTACCTACCAAAAGTGCTCCAAGGAAGGACAACTGGTGACCAACGACGAGGTGATGGGCGGCCAAGGCTCACTGATGTGCGGGGGAGGGAAGACTAGCCTGTCCGGTCTGATCCCACAGAAGAGCGACTAGCACCAATTGCTAGAAAAGTCACTACTGGCTATGATAGAAAGATGTCAACACGCAGAGCATCGCAGCTTGCTGTATATGGGGCTGTGTATATACCGATTGGTCAGAGTGCCCATGCTGACCCCTGAGAGTTTATGCAGGAGAAAAGAGGATCATTCCAGGGGCGCTGCTGAGTGGTGATAATAACAGGATCGAAGTTCGGAGATAATAAAAATGAAGGACTTTATTGGCTACGCGTTTCGACGATGAACAATCGTCTTCATCAGGCCATATACATAGTACAATGAACACGTCTTTATATACCATCAAGGTTCATAAGTGACACGAGTAAGAAAAGCCGCCAAATATGCAAAGGTCAAGGTGCGTTCGTGACGTCACAGCCGGCTTTTTACCTTTGCAACCAATCAAAACTTAGATCGGTGAAAAGAGATACCTGTGTTACGTATATCACACATACATAATAAGTTTGTTATATAACATAAGAGTAAAAGACATAAAAAACAAAGTATTGTCGACATATGTATAATCTAAAACTAAAAATAAAAACAGGCATGAAATAATGGTTTAAAAAAGAACATAATACGTGGAAGTGAAAATACTGTGCTACAGACCAATAGGTTGTTACGTAGCAACGAAGGACGCCGGGACGCGAACCTGGTAACCAAGACAACCTGGCCGCAAACAATGCTATAGAGAATACGGGAATACGTATCCGCCGTGGAAAACTAATAAAAGTTAAATCTTTAATCAGAGTATGTATGCAAAATTAATGCTTGCAATTTAATGCTCTCAGTCGCTTAGAAGGATTGGTCGGGGTTTTTTTATGGCTATAACAGAAGCGTTGCCAGGCAACTGAAAAAACAAACAAGGAGGACGGGAACAGCGAACGAAGGACATATCAGCACTCACTGTGAATGGACCAAAGCAAGAACCCTTCTGGACAGGTTTGTTAAACATATGAATAATATTATTACGTATATAGTATTAATAAGCCAAATCTAGTAAACAGTATTTAATACCAATTAAAAATAAACGGGGGAAAATCGATATATTGTTATGTAGTGTCATAGGATGCACCGCATATTTTTCGGCAATGGTGTTGTATTGTATCAGTGGAATAAATACTTTACAAACCATGATTTATAATGGATGTATGAAATTCTGTTAAAAGACAAACAGTACGTGGAAAGCGGCATAAAGGAATACAAAGGAACGGGCACTAAATAATCTACGATAGAGTTAGCGGAAAGAAAGATGGATATATAATGACTAACGGGGGAGATCATAACATGATGGACCTAATAAATACGGGGAAAATTTCAAAGAAGGAAGTAGAAAGGTATGGAGAAGATATAATTATTATTTAGTACTTAGTAATGTGTAATGTTGGGAGTTACATTATTTTGGGTAGTTCCTTACATTTGAGAAAAAGCTATTACTTAGTCAAGTGTTGATTCAGAGATATCGTTCAAACCCCCTGGGTATAAGGTCTGCAATTTAAAGATCCAATAGTTTTCTCTCTGTTTCAGTTTAGTATATCTATTGGAGACATCGCGGTGTATCTCTTCGATGGGTGTAACTGTGATTTGTTTAAATTGACACTTATGTACATAAGTGAAGTGACGAGACACACTGTGCTTCAAAAAACCTGTGTTCACATTGGATCTGTGTTTATTAATTCTGGATCTCAGTTGTTGTGTGGTTCGACCAATGTATTGGAGTTGGCATGTACATTCCATAAGGTAGATAACATAGGAACTGCTGCAACTTAGGGATGACTTAATTGGGAAGATTTCTTTTGTAACAGTTGATGTATATGAATATTTTTTGTTGCTGATACTATTGCAGCATAGACAACGTGGGTGGCCACATTTGTATGAACCGTTGGGTCTGGATAACAGCGTAGTAGTTGGTGATATTTTGGGTTTTCGGATTCTGCTGGGGGCCAGAATATTTCTCAGAGTTAGGGAACGACGAAAGGTGATACTCGGATGGGAGGGTATCACATCTTTAAGGTAAGGGTCGTTTTTTAAAATATGCCAATGTTTGTTCAAAATTGCTCTAACAGTCTTGTTCCCTCGGTTGTAAGTAGTTATGAAGTTGGTATGGTATTTATTTTGTTCTACTTTCTTCTTCTGTACCTGGTTTAAACAGGAGTTTTGAGATAGTTCCGAGGCTTTGGATCTAGCATCTTGGATTAATTTTAAAGGAAAGTTTAGAGCAATTTTGAACAAACATTGGCATATTTTAAAAAACGACCCTTACCTTAAAGATGTGATACCCTCCCATCCGAGTATCACCTTTCGTCGTTCCCTAACTCTGAGAAATATTCTGGCCCAATTAAGTCATCCCTAAGTTGCAGCAGTTCCTATGTTATCTACCTTATGGAATGTACATGCCAACTCCAATACATTGGTCGAACCACACAACAACTGAGATCCAGAATTAATAAACACAGATCCAATGTGAACACAGGTTTTTTGAAGCACAGTGTGTCTCGTCACTTCACTTATGTACATAAGTGTCAATTTAAACAAATCACAGTTACACCCATCGAAGAGATACACCGCGATGTCTCCAATAGATATACTAAACTGAAACAGAGAGAAAACTATTGGATCTTTAAATTGCAGACCTTATACCCAGGGGGTTTGAACGATATCTCTGAATCAACACTTGACTAAGTAATAGCTTTTTCTCAAATGTAAGGAACTACCCAAAATAATGTAACTCCCAACATTACACATTACTAAGTACTAAATAATAATTATATCTTCTCCATACCTTTCTACTTCCTTCTTTGAAATTTTCCCCGTATTTATTAGGTCCATCATGTTATGATCTCCCCCGTTAGTCATTATATATCCATCTTTCTTTCCGCTAACTCTATCGTAGATTATTTAGTGCCCGTTCCTTTGTATTCCTTTATGCCGCTTTCCACGTACTGTTTGTCTTTTAACAGAATTTCATACATCCATTATAAATCATGGTTTGTAAAGTATTTATTCCACTGATACAATACAACACCATTGCCGAAAAATATGCGGTGCATCCTATGACACTACATAACAATATATCGATTTTCCCCCGTTTATTTTTAATTGGTATTAAATACTGTTTACTAGATTTGGCTTATTAATACTATATACGTAATAATATTATTCATATGTTTAACAAACCTGTCCAGAAGGGTTCTTGCTTTGGTCCATTCACAGTGAGTGCTGATATGTCCTTCGTTCGCTGTTCCCGTCCTCCTTGTTTGTTTTTTCAGTTGCCTGGCAACGCTTCTGTTATAGCCATAAAAAAACCCCGACCAATCCTTCTAAGCGACTGAGAGCATTAAATTGCAAGCATTAATTTTGCATACATACTCTGATTAAAGATTTAACTTTTATTAGTTTTCCACGGCGGATACGTATTCCCGTATTCTCTATAGCATTGTTTGCGGCCAGGTTGTCTTGGTTACCAGGTTCGCGTCCCGGCGTCCTTCGTTGCTACGTAACAACCTATTGGTCTGTAGCACAGTATTTTCACTTCCACGTATTATGTTCTTTTTTAAACCATTATTTCATGCCTGTTTTTATTTTTAGTTTTAGATTATACATATGTCGACAATACTTTGTTTTTTATGTCTTTTACTCTTATGTTATATAACAAACTTATTATGTATGTGTGATATACGTAACACAGGTATCTCTTTTCACCGATCTAAGTTTTGATTGGTTGCAAAGGTAAAAAGCCGGCTGTGACGTCACGAACGCACCTTGACCTTTGCATATTTGGCGGCTTTTCTTACTCGTGTCACTTATGAACCTTGATGGTATATAAAGACGTGTTCATTGTACTATGTATATGGCCTGATGAAGACGATTGTTCATCGTCGAAACGCGTAGCCAATAAAGTCCTTCATTTTTATTATCTCCGAACTTCGATCCTGTTATTATCACCACTCAGCAGCGCCCCTGGAATGATCCTCTTTTCTCCTGCATAAACTCTCCTCTCAAGCGGTCCTTTTGGATGCCGTCTCGGATCTGGCAGCAGCACTGTGGTTACATTTATATGCTTGTTAAACTCCCTACCTAGGTGAGCATAATACTTATATTACGGCATCATTGCCCTACCTTTACCGACTGATCTGCACAAGGTGGCGCCGTGTTTTTTCTCTCTTTATTCCATGCTGACCCCTGTCCACCACAGAAAGTCCCTACACAATGAGCACATGAGCGTCAGAACTGGACCATGGAGCAAGGCGTCTGGTCTGATGAATCTCGTTTTCTTTTACATCATGTGGACGGTCGGGTGCGCGTGCGTCACTTACCTGGGGTAGAGATGTCACCAGGATGCAATATGGGAAGAAGATAAGCCGGTGAGGAGATGTGATTCTCTGAACAATGTTCTGCTGGGAAATCTTGGGTCCTGCCATTCATGTGGATGTGACACGTACCACCGACCTAAACATTGCTGCAAACAAGTGCCCCCTTCATGGCAGCGGGATTCTCTATGGCAGTGCCCTCTTCCAGCAGGATAATACCCCCGCCACACTGCAGGACAATGCCCCCGCCACACTGCAGACATTGTCCAGGAATGATGAGGAACATGACAAAGAGATCAAGGTGATGACTTGTCTCCAAATTCCCCAAATCTCAATCCGATCGATCATCTGTGGGATGTGCTGGAAAAATAAGTCCGATCCATGGAGGCCGCACCTCACACATTACAGGATCTGCTGCCAACGTCTTGTGCCAGAAACCACAGGAACCTTCAGACGTCTTGTGGAGTCCAGGCCTCGACGGGTCAGAGCTGACTTAGTCCATAATGAATAGAATATTACAGTTGGGATAAACCCTTTTCTCACAGATTAGTTACTTGTAGTTTTTATAATGATTCTGTCCTTGCTATAAAGGAATTCATATCAACGTTCACTGAACATGCATTGTGAGCGAGCATAGCTGCAGTGTAGAGCATGGTGGATGGGCAAATAAGCAGCCTGAGCCACTGTTAAGACAGGAGGTGAATTTCAGACTACTATTGACTATCAGTGGACAATGCTTCTAATGGGGCAAACCTAAAAAGCAACACTAAAGAAAATTAATAGCAGTTAAGCATCACCCATTGGAGCAATGGCTAAAATATGGCAAGATAAAGAAAATGTATATAGCTTGATCCAGGGGCGTACGCACAATTTTGTCACCGGGATGGTTCAAATATACGCACATAGATACATAGGCATTATGAAACCCCTATAAAAGTGACCGCAACAATTCCTACATATAAGCACTAGTCACAGTGCCCCCATATGAGCACCAGTCACAATGTCATCATATTAGCGACAGCCACGATGTCTTTATAGCCTAGCTAGACTGTGCACCCAAAATACCACCACTTACACTGCTCTTATAGCCGTCCAAGTCACTGTACCCCCATATTAATGCTAGCCTGAGCCCTAATAATATTACCAACTACACTGCCCTGATATCAGTCAGACACTGTGCCCCCATATTAGTGCTAGCCTGAGCCCCCACATCAATGCCAAGCTTCCTTCCCTCTTATACAGACTGGTTGCTAGGTGGGTTACGCTGTCTGACAGCTTTTTAAGGGCTGTAGTTGTTAGGCAGCTTATCCCTAGCAACTAGACTGTCTTAAATGACTCCGCTCAAAGCTGGATAGGTACAGTGCTTACAGCAGAGAACGGAAAATCAGACTGGCAGCAGATCGTGTTCCCCATTTTTTCTTAGAAGGGTCCAGTGACGACAGGCTGATCACAAGGTGTCCTACTGCTGGGAACCAGACCCAGCGATCAGCAGTAATCTGTGAATTTGGCAGCAAGTGTTTAATTCCCCTGCAGCGCCACCACAGGGGAAATGAAGTATTACATGGTGCTCATTAAAATCAATAGATTGTCCGTGTAATCCATGGATGTGTCGGGTCCTCCAGAGTGAGAGACGCTCTTTGTAGCCGCCCTCCACTCTGGCTAATAGACGAAGGTGCAGTCATTTTTGTGATTCTTGTGTCCAAGGAAACAGAGATGACTCTTGTCATGGGCCATTCCTCAGGTCAGATATGAGTCAACACCTAGAAATGGAAGCAAATAACGTTTAATAGTTCAGTCTGCAGCTTTAATGGCTGTAATTATTTTAATTGTGGTCAATGACAACAATGAATTTATCATGACTACAAAATAACTGCAATGTGACATCTCGTGTTGTGGATACCTGGCTAAAATCTGCCACTGTCAGGGATATTCATTCTTTATATGTTTAACCCTTTCTCGCTATGTGCTGTACATGCATGTTGTAGATGTAGAGTAGTCCCAGAAACCCAATGTACATGTATTACGCAGTGATCGAGGGGGCACAGTTGTTCATGAGAGGAAAGGAGGGATATTGTTAGTTATATTCTTGTATATAGGGGGCAGTATTATAGTAGTTATATTCTTGTATATAAGGGGCAGTATTATAGTAGTTATATTCTTGTATATAGGAGGCAGTATTATAGTAGTTATATTCTTGTATATAGGGAGCAGTATTATAGTAGTTATATTCTTGTATATAAGGGGCAGTATTATAGTAGTTATATTCTTGTATATAGGGGGCAGTATTATAGTAGTTATAGTCTTGTATATAGGGAGCAGTATTATAGTAGTTATATTCTTATACATAGGGGCAGTATTATAGTAGTTATATTCTTGTATATAGGGGGCAGTATTATAGTAGTTATATTCTTGTATATAGGGGGCAGTATTATAGTAGTTATATTCTTATACATAGGAGCAGTATTATAGTAGTTATATTCTTGTATATAGGGGGCAGTATTATAGCAGTTATATTCTTATACATAGGGGCAGTATTATAGTAGTTATATTCTTGTATATAGGGGGCAGTATTATAGTAGTTATATTCTTGTATATAGGGGCAGTATTATAGTAGTTATATTCTTGTATATAAGAGCAGTATTATGGTAGTTATATTCTTGTATATAGGGGCAGTATTATAGTAGTTATATTCTTGTATATAGGAGCAGTATTATAGTAATTATATTCTTGTATATAGGAGCAGTATTATAGTAGTTATATTCTTGTACATAGGGGGCAGTATTATAGTAGTTATATTCTTGTATATAGGGGGCAGTATTATGGTAGTTATATTCTTGTATATAGGGGACAGTATTATAGTAGTTATATTCTTGTATATAGGGGGCAGTATTATAGTAGTTATATTCTTGTATATAGGGGGCAGTATTATAGTAGTTATAGTCTTGTATATAGGGGCAGTATTATAGTAGTTATATTCTTGTATATTGGAGGCAGTATTATAGTAGTTATATTCTTGTATATAGGAGCAGTATTATAGTAGTTATATTCTTGTATATAGGGGGCAGTATTATAGTAGTTATATTCTTGTAAATAGGGGGCAGTGTTATAGTAGTTATATTCTTGTATATAGGAGTAGTATTATAGTAGTTATATTCTTGTATATAGGGGGCAGTATTATAGTAGTTCTATCTTGTATATAGGGGCAGTATTATAGTAGTTATATTCTTGTATATAGGAGCAGTATTATAGTAGTTATATTCTTGTATATAGGAGGCAGTATTATAGTAGTTATATTCTTGTATATAGGGAGCAGTATTATAGTAGTTATATTCTTGTATATAAGGGGCAGTATTATAGTAGTTATATTCTTGTATATAGGGGGCAGTATTATAGTAGTTATAGTCTTGTATATAGGGAGCAGTATTATAGTAGTTATATTCTTATACATAGGGGCAGTATTATAGTAGTTATATTCTTGTATATAGGGGGCAGTATTATAGTAGTTATATTCTTGTATATAGGGGGCAGTATTATAGTAGTTATATTCTTATACATAGGAGCAGTATTATAGTAGTTATATTCTTGTATATAGGGGGCAGTATTATAGCAGTTATATTCTTATACATAGGGGCAGTATTATAGTAGTTATATTCTTGTATATAGGGGGCAGTATTATAGTAGTTATATTCTTGTATATAGGGGCAGTATTATAGTAGTTATATTCTTGTATATAAGAGCAGTATTATGGTAGTTATATTCTTGTATATAGGGGCAGTATTATAGTAGTTATATTCTTGTATATAGGAGCAGTATTATAGTAATTATATTCTTGTATATAGGAGCAGTATTATAGTAGTTATATTCTTGTACATAGGGGGCAGTATTATAGTAGTTATATTCTTGTATATAGGGGGCAGTATTATGGTAGTTATATTCTTGTATATAGGGGACAGTATTATAGTAGTTATATTCTTGTATATAGGGGGCAGTATTATAGTAGTTATATTCTTGTATATAGGGGGCAGTATTATAGTAGTTATAGTCTTGTATATAGGGGCAGTATTATAGTAGTTATATTCTTGTATATTGGAGGCAGTATTATAGTAGTTATATTCTTGTATATAGGAGCAGTATTATAGTAGTTATATTCTTGTATATAGGGGGCAGTATTATAGTAGTTATATTCTTGTAAATAGGGGGCAGTGTTATAGTAGTTATATTCTTGTATATAGGAGTAGTATTATAGTAGTTATATTCTTGTATATAGGGGGCAGTATTATAGTAGTTCTATCTTGTATATAGGGGCAGTATTATAGTAGTTATATTCTTGTATATAGGAGCAGTATTATAGTAGTTATATTCTTGTATATAGGGGGCAGTATTATAGTAGTTATATTCTTGTATATAGGAGCAGTATTATAGTAGTTATATTCTTGTTTATAGGGGGCAGTATTATAGTAGTTATATTCTTGTATATAGGAGCAGTATTATAGTAGTTATATTCTTGTATATAGGGGGCAGTATTATAGTAGTTATATTCTTGTATATAGGGGCAGTATTATAGTTGTTATATTCTTGTATATAGGGGCAGTATTATAGTAATTATATTCTTGTATATAGGAGCAGTATTATAGTTGTTATATTCTTGTATATAGGGGGCAGTATTATAGTAGTTATATTCTTCTATATAGGATGCAGTATTATAGTAGTTATATTCTTGTATATAGGGGGCAGTATTATAGTAGTTATATTCTTCTATATAGGAGCAGTATTATAGTAGTTATATTCTTGTACATAGAGGCAGTAATATAGTAGTTATATTCTTGTACATAGGGGCAGTATTATAGTAGTTATATTCTTGTACATAGGGGCAGTATTATAGTAGTTATACTCTTGTACATAGGGGGCAGTATTATAGTAGTTATATTCTTGTATTTAGAGGGCAGTATTATAGTAGTTATATTCTTGTATATAGGGGGCAGTATTATAGTAGTTATATTCTTGTATATAGGAGCAGTATTATAGTAGTTATATTCTTGTATATAGGGGGCAGTATTATAGTAGTTATATTCTTGTATATAGGGGCAGTATTATATTATTTTGTGATTATTTAGTAAAGCTATTCTTCAATGTTTATCAGAAAAAGAAGAATTTGCTTAAAAAGTGACGACTTTTGTGAAATGTGTTCAGAGCAGTTGTCCCTTCCCTTCTCTAACTCCTGTTCGCATCTCATACAGAGTGCAAGAGACGACAATGAGTGTAAGAGAAAGCTGTAGAGAATAGGAAGTATGTGCTCTCTCATGAGGCACGATAGTAGTTACCTTAAGAATTAAAAAAAAGTATTCGGAATCGAAACCCTAATGTAGGAATATTTATATCAATTGTGACTTTTTGCTCTCGACTCGTTGCTTTATCATTGTAATAATTACTCAAATGAAAAAAGGTTAATAAACAAACGACCAGTTATTGGAATGAGCGTCGTGATGTCACTTCCTGGCCTGTAATATCAATTATAAGAGCTCAGCACATTTATCGGTTTGTAATAGCATTTGCTGACTCGGCTGCGATGGAGCACAACCCTGCCCGTCTGCTTCGCTGTGAAGCTTTACATATAAATGTTCTGCTTGGGTTGACGGGATAGGATGACTTCATAGAGTGTTACAGGATATCATAGACATCTGCTGGCAACAGTCCATGCGCGGTCCCTGCCTCTATAATAATACAAAGAGAAGCCGGCGCGCCACTTATGTCAACAAATATGCTGAGATTAAGAGCAATATATACAGCAATTCGGCATCAATTATGACTTGGATTATTGCACAGTCATAAGACAAAATATTAGGTAAATTCACACGCTGCGTAAATGATGAGTTGAAAAAACCGCTCAGAAATTGACCTGTTAATCCGTAACATGTCAATTGGATTTGCGTAATCGCTGCTTATTTGTTGCGTGTTTTCCTTATTGAATTCAATGGGAAGGTAAAACCTGCAACAAATAGCAGATGCTGCGTTTTTTTTGCAGCCATTCCGCCGCAAAAAAAAGCAAAAATCTTATACTTACCCAGAATTCTGTGTTTCTTCCTCCAGGCCGGCCTGCTAATATGACGTTTCATCCCATGTGACCGCTGCAGCCAATCACAGGCTGCATTGGTCACATGGGATGAAACATTATCCCAGGAGGCCAGGCTGCAGGACGGAGAGACGGGTCGCCATAGATACGTAAGTATACAACTTTTCTTATTCAGTTTTCCGCAGCGGACGTTCCAGCCAAAAAAGTGCACCACAATTTGATTCGTTTTTTCGGCCGGAATTTCCTGTGGCGCGCAGGGGAGATACACTGTGTGCTTTTACGCAGCATATCCGCCCTGTGTGAACATATCCTAATACTAAGGATAGAGCGTTCATATAATGGATGAAATACCTGGACCTGTCAAAGTTCTACTAAAATTCCATCACCTTAGGGTCCTCTCTGGATTTAGTTAATTAGAATAGTAGGTTTGGGTATTTCGGACGTAACATAAACGCTAAAATGTGCGCACATTACGGTCATCTGATACCGGCCTAAATCTAAAGAAATCTCATACAGGTTCTCTCTGGTTTTATGACGTTCTACATTGCATTGCAGCTTTGTGCTGAGAATTATTGCCGGATTTGCAGACATTACGGATTATCGAATGCCAGATTAAAGGAATTCTTCTGTATGTGGATACCTGATTTCTCTGTCTAGGGATACATAGTAGCTGTAGGTTTTTCTGTGCTTTGCATAATGAGTATTCCTGATTTCTCTAGGGTTCTTTAATTGCCCTGTCATAGTCTTCACTGCAGGTGTTTCTTAGTTCTCTGGGGGTTCACTGATGGGCACATCCTTGCATTGCTTTTCAATCAGCAAGAGTACCCTAATTCCTCAGTGACTATGATAATTGACTGAATTCATTGCCACGGTCATGGACTTTTCTTGAGATGTTGTGTTCCTGCAGACATTAGAAGATGGGTAGACTGTGACCGTAAAGGACTAAACGTGGTCCCCAGTAGATGGTAGGACAGAAATTGCTTAGACCCCATGCATGAGGCCTTAGGCCCCATGCACACGACAGCAAAAAAACTCAGTTTTTGCGGACCGCAGTTGCGGTCCGCAAAAACGGAGCCATTCACTTTCATTGAACACTGACACCTTTCCGTAGCACTACGGAAGGGTGTCAGTGCCGTGGAAATGTTCCGGGAATTATGGAACATGTCCGTTCTTTCGCATTTTGCGGGCCGTGCTCCCATACTTTGTATGGGAGCACGGCCCGAAAATGCGGCTGTCAGTCAGCGGCCGGCCGTGCCCGCAATCGCGGGCCGCGATTGCGGGCACGGTCGTGTGCATGGGGCCTTAGAGTCCATGCACACGACCGTATTTTTCATCCATCCGTAAATACTGTCCGTAAATACGGATCCGTAGTCATTTATAGTCATCCGTAAATTATCCGCATATCCGGAAGGGTGTCCGTAAATACGGTCCGTATTGCATCTGTAATGCATTTGTATTTACGGATCCACAAGAAAACAGGGAGGAATCTAGGGTAATCCCCTGGCAACGCATAGAAACACTTCCATAATTACAGACGGCTCATCCGTATACGTCCGTAATTACGGAGGCGCCCAAAGACTTCTATGGGGAGTCCGTGCCGTACTTACGGACAAAAAGAGGACATGTTCTATCATTTCTACAGCACGGACACCCATCCGTAAAAATACGGAAAGGTGTCCGTAGCCCATAGAAATGAAAGGGTACATAATTACGGATGAAAAATGCGGTCGTGTGCATGGGGCCTTAGTTGGTATTAAAGGGTCAAGGAAATTTCCACCACTCTTACAATACCACCAGTAACCTGAACCGTGGACGCAAGACAGGATGGACTCATGAACTTATGTGGTTTCCAGTGAATTATGAACATCTGCACAGTCCAGCAGACATCAAGACTCGTCAGACCAGGTGACGCTTTTTCACTCTTCAGGCCCAGTTTTGGAGAACCTGTGCCCACTGTGGCCTCAGCTTCCCTTTCTCAGCATAGTCTGTAAGGTACTTGATGGGATCACTTACTATAATCATTATAGTAAGATAGTGCCCCACACAGTACAACCTATAGATAGTGCCCTACATAGTGCCCCCTGGAGATAGTGCCTCTCACAATGCCCAATATATTAAAAAAACTTTACATACTCCCCTTACCCTGTTCGCATGCTGTTCTCCAGTGATGCATCCCTGGTAAAGTGCCAAACGGCGGGGCAGGGAACTGATAGTTCCCTTGCCTCGCCAGCACTAGTCACTGCAATTGTATCCGCATCCTAAGGCCTCATTTACACGAGCGTAATATACGCGCGTGCTTTTCACGCGTGTCGTACGCACCTATATTACTCTATGGGGCAGTGCAGACGATGCGTGACTTTTGCGCAGCGCGATTGCGTTGCGTAAAACTCACGACATATTCTATAATCGTGCGTTTTTCGCGCATCACGCACCCATTGAAGTCAATGGGTGCGTGAAAACCACGCATGCCGCACGGAAGCACTTCCGTGCGAACTGCGTGATTCGCGCAAGAGCTGTCAAGCTGAATGTAAACAGAAAAGCACCACGTGCTTTTCTGTTTACAAACATCCGAACGGAGTGTCTTTGAGAAGAGCGAAGCCGGACAACCAAACCGAACTTCACCGGGTTCGGCCAAACTCGTTTTGGCCGAACCCGGCAAAAAAATTTCCGGTACGCGACGTCCGGATATAGTCACTGTCCAGGGTGCAGAAAGAGTTAAACTGTTTCAGCACCCTGGACAGTGACTTCCGATCACAATATACATGAACGAGTAAAAAAAATAAAAGTTCTGACTTACCAATAACTCCCGGCTTCTTCCTCCAGTCTGACCTCCCGGGATGACAATTCAGTCCAAGTGACAGCTGCAGCCAATCACAGGCCAAGCACAGGCTGCAGCGGTCACATGGACTGCCGCGTCATCCAGGGAGGTGGGGCCAGATGTCAAGAGAGGCGCGTCACCAAGGACGCGTCACCAAGGCAACGGCCGGGAAGTTCTCGGTAAGTACGAACCTCTTTTTTTTTAAACAGGTTACTCGATATGGTGATCGGAATGCACTGTCGAGGGTGCTGAAAGAGTTACTGCCGATCAGTTAACTCTTTCAGCACCATGGACAGTGACTGACGTGGACTAGCCTCATCTCTATGATGGCGGCTGCGCGAAAATCACGCAGCCGCGCATCATACACGGATGACACACGGAGCTGTGAAGTGCCTTTTGCGCACGCAAAACGCTGCGTTTTTTGCGCGCGCAAAACGCACACGCTCGTGTAAATGAGGCCTAAGGACGAGGCTTACAATTGAGTGCCTTGGGACTGAGTCGGGATCCCACTTTTTTTCCCCGATTCCGTGAACTGCCTGTTATTTTATCAACCGGTTTGTGAAAACAGGGCGGATCTCGTCCGCCTGCTGCTAAATACCAACAGCTTACTATTGGAACACATGTATTTATGGCATTGAACCGCTTGCCCCCGCACAGTATTGAAATACAGTAGGATCAGAAATTCGATGAATGGTGCAACAGCAGTGCCTATTGAGATGTTTTTCTGTAGACCACCGTTATATCACAATGTCACTTCAGTTCCTGGATATTCGCCTCTGATCTCTATCATTAAAAGGTCTTCTCTTCCACAGATCTGGCGCTCGTTGGATGTTCTTTTTTGTTGGGCACCATACTCTGTAAACGTTAAGAGATTTTTGAGTGTGAAAATACCAGGACAACCTCACATAGCATTCAGAACATACACTTTATGGCCAAAAGTTTGTGGACACCGCTCTTAATGTGATGAGTTCAGGTGTTTTACCCACACCCATTCTAAGCAGGTGCAAAAAAAGAAATAACCACACAGCCATACAATATCCATAGACATACATTGCTAGTAGTATGGGTCATACTGCAGACCTCATTGATTTTACATGTGACATTATCCTAGGACGCTACCTTTGCCACAAGTCACTTTGTAAAATTTCTGATCTGGTCACCTGTAAGTGTTATTATTATCTATTAGATCAGCCCTGGTCACCTGTAAATGCTATTATTATCAGCTATATCTGCCCCGGTCACCTTTTAAGTGTTATTATTATTTACTAGATCTGCTCCGGTCAGCTGTAAGTGTTGTTATTATTATCATCAGCTAGATCTGCCCCGGTCACCTGTAAGTGCTATTATTATCTACTAACTCTTCCCCAGTTACCTGTAAGTATTATTATCTGTAGATCTGCCACGGTCACCTGTAAATGTTATTATTATCTACTAGATCTGCTCCGGTCATCTGTAAGGCCTGATTCACATGAACGCTGCGCATCTCGGACGTGAAAAACTGCCGTTTTTCACGTCCGAGGTGCATCTGTGCTTAGCACTGCAGGATACCATGTCACGCATCCCCCATAGTTGAGAGTCTATGGAGGGATGCATGATGCGTGAAAAGATAGAACATGTCCTATTTTCCCACGGACCATTCACACGGCTGTGTGAACGGTCACATTGAATAACATAGGTCCGTGGGACAGCCGCTGTTTCAACGGCCGTCCCACGGACGTTTAACACGTTCGTGTGAATCAGGCCTTCGTGTTATTATTATCTGCTATATCTGCCCCGGTCACCTGTAAGTGCTATTATTATCTGCTAGGTCAGTCCCGGTCACCTGTAAGTGTTATTATTATCTGCTAGATCTGCTCCGGTCATCTGTAAGTGTTAATCTACTAGATCAGTCCCGGTCACCTGTAAGTGTTATTATTATTTGCTAGGTCTGGCCGGTCACCTGTGTCTGCCCAGGTCATCTGTTAGTTTTATTATCCGCTAGACCTGTCCCGGGCACCTTTAAGTGCTTTTATTGTGAAATGTAAACTTCTAGGAGTATTAACAGCTCAGTCACGAAGAGGTAGACCATGCAAATGTCTTATCCTCTGTTGGTATTACTCACTAGAGATCAACACTGCTACTGGACGTGACATCAGCACCGGAACTGTGCGTCTGGCGCTTTATGAAATAAGTTTCCATGGTTGAGCATCTGCATATAGTTGTACTGGTCAGGTGTCCACATATTTTTGGCCATATAGCTTATTTCTTCTTCATTGTTTTATCTGACCCTTCAGGCCATAGGTGAGCCTTTGATACCTGGAATTGCTACAACATGATTCGCTGATTAGATATTTGCATTAATGAACAGCCGTACAGGGGACCTAATAAAGTGGCCAATGAGTGTATATTATACGACTGTATGATACAATGATCTGCCAGTACTTAGATATCGGTCATCATAACCAGCATTGATTCTGTAGTGGATTGCTGCAGGTTGGCAGCAATTATATTTCTAATTGCAGGGCCACTCAAGCATAGGTTTATATGTTCCTTCTAAATGGTTTCTATTCACATCATCTGGAGCCGTAGCGACCATTGACTCTGTAATTAAAGGGTCATTACCTCTTATGAAAATTGCTTGAATATCGAATAGCTATACTATTTGTTGAAACAAGGGGTCTGTCATTTCTGTAGCATTAAAATTATAGTAACTAGTCTTGGTTGCAGTACTAATTGTTACCACTGGTGGCAGCAAAGTCTATGCAGAGTCTATGCCTCGGAATACAATGCATTTGGAATAAATGGGGCAATTTATGCAGAATTTCGTTTTCTTATTACGTTTGTTTCCTGTTACTATTTCAAATCGGCCAAAAAATCTGTCTGAAGTTATTTTGTATGGACGTCTTTGGGTCGGCCTGGATTTCATAGAGTTATTGGCATGCTGATGGTTGTAGACATGGTTTATAGAGTTGTTCATTGCTTTGGTGAATTCTGTTACTTGCGAAGATCTCAGTCCATAAATTGTTTTTGGGTTTTGATGTGGTGCAGGTCTTCATCTTTTTGCTTGTTTCCTTATATTTATTGACCGCTCCACGGCGTTGTTTTCTCGTGGCGACAGAAACCCTCATCTCCTATCTCTCAGAGATCAATGTTTTCTTGAACGATGAGGTTCTTTGGAAGCTTGCCATAGTTCCCTCAGAACACAAAAATAGCTGTTAGATGCTTGCCATGGGGGCAAACAAAGCAGTCAACATTGCCCAGAATACAGAATATATAGGTGAGCAGGTTACATGTATAGAGGTGATCAGGTTACATGTATGGAGGTGAGCAGGTTACATGTATAGAGGTGATCAGGTTACATGTATAGAGGTGAGCAGGTTACATGTATAGAGGTGAGCAGGTTACATGTATAGAGGTGATCAGGTTACATGTATAGAGGTGAGCAGGTTACATGTATAGAGGTGAGCAGGTTACATGTATAGAGGTGATCAGGTTACATGTATAGAGGTGATCAGGTTACATGTATAGAGGTGAGCAGGTTACATGTATAGAGGTGATCAGGTTACATGTATAGAGGTGAGCAGGTTACATGTATGGAGGTGATCAGGTTACACGTATAGAGGTGAGCAGGTTACACGTATGAAGTGTTGGGATGATCCAGTCAGTGTACATGTATGATGTGTGGAGATGAGCAGGTTACATGTTATGTGTGATGGTCCTGTCAGTGTACATGTATGATGTGTGTAGATGAGTAGTACATGTATAATGATGCGCTAGTCAGTGTACATGTATGGAGGTGATCAGGTTACATGTATGGAGGTGATCAGGTTACACGTATGGAGGTGATCAGGTTACACGTATGGAGGTGATCAGGTTACACGTATGGAGGTGATCAGGTTACACGTATGGAGGTGATCAGGTTACACGTATGGAGGTGATCAGGTTACACGTATGGAGGTGAGCAGGTTACACGTATGGAGGTGAGAAGGTTACACGTATGGAGGTGAGCAGGTTACAAGTATGGAGGCGAGCAGGTTACGAGTATGGAGGCGAGCAGGTCACTCGTATGGAGGCGAGCAGGTCACGCGTATGGAGGCGAGCAGGTCACGCGTATGGAGGCGATCAGGTCACGCGTATGGAGGCGATCAGGTCACGCGTATGGAGGCGATCAGGTCACGCGTATGGAGGCGATCAGGTCACGCGTATGGAGGCGATCAGGTCTCGCGTATGGAGGCGATCAGGTCACGCGTATGGAGGCGATTAAGTCACGCGTATGGAGGCGATCAGGCTACACGTATGGTGGCGATCAGGCTACGCGTATGGAGGCGATCAGGTCACGCGTATGGAGGCGATTAAGTCACGCGTATGGAGGCGATCAGGCTACGCGTATGGAGGCGATCAGTCTACGCGTATGGAGGCGATCAGGCTACACGTATGGTGGCGATCAGGCTACGCGTATGGAGGCGATCAGGTCACGCGTATGGAGGCGATCAGGCTACGCGTATGGAGGCGATCAGGCCACGCGTATGGAGGCGATCAGGCCACGCGTATGGAGGCGATCAGGTCACACGTATGGAGGCGATCAGGTCACACGTATAGAGGCGATCAGGTCACACGTATAGAGGCGATCAGGTCACACGTATAGAGGCGATCAGGTCACACGTATAGAG
Source organism: Rhinoderma darwinii (assembly GCF_050947455.1). NCBI lineage: Eukaryota > Metazoa > Chordata > Amphibia > Anura > Rhinodermatidae > Rhinoderma > Rhinoderma darwinii. The sequence goes on from NC_134691.1 coordinate 16,340,100, forward strand.
GCGATCAGGTCACACGTATAGAGGCGATCAGGTCACACGTATAGAGGCGATCAGGTCACACGTATAGAGGCGATCAGGTCACACGTATGGAGATGAGCAGGTCACACGTATGGAGATGAGCAGGTTACACGTATGATGTGTGGGGATGATCCAGTCAGTGTACATGTATGGTGTGTGGAGATGAGCAGGTTACATGTTGTGTGATAGTCCTGTCAGTGTACTTCTATGATGTGTGGAAATGAGCAGGTTACATGTATGATGTGTGTTTATCCGGTCAGTGTACATGTATGATGGGTGATTGTCAGTGTGTACGTATTATGTGCAGTGATGACTCGGACAGTGTGGAGATGATCAGTATGTATGATGTGTGTACATTATATGTATGTAGATGAGTATATTACATGTATGTAGTGTGATGGTACTTGTGATGATCAGTAGGTCACGTGTGATGAGTGTACGTGTATGAGGTGTGGAGATGATCCGTGTATGATCAGTGTACATGTATGATGTGTGATGATCAGTGTATGATGTGTGGAGATGATTCGTGTACATGTATGTGTGGTGATCAGTGTACATGTATGATGTGTGGGGATGATTCATGTACATGTATGATGTGTGGAGATGATTCATGTATGATGTGTGGAGATCAGTGTATGATGTGTGGAGGTGATCAGTGTACATGTATGATGTGTGGAGATGATCAGTGTACGTGTATGATGTGTGGAGATGATCAGTGTACATGTATGATGTGTGGAGGTGATCAGTGTACATGTATGATGTGTGGAGATGATCAGTGTACATGTATGATGTGTGGAGATGATCAGTGTACGTGTATGATGTGTGGAGATGATCAGTGTACGTGTATGATGTGTGGAGATGATTCGTGTACATGTATGATGTGTGATCAGTGTACATGTATGATGTGTGGAGATGATCAGTGTACATGTATGATGTGTGGAGATGATCAGTGTACATGTATGATGTGTGGAGATGATTCGTGTACATGTATGATGTGTGATCAGTGTACATGTATGATGTGTGGAGATCAGTGTACTTGTATGGTGTGTGGAGGTGATCAGTGTACATGTATGATGTGTGGGGATGATCTGTGTACATGTATGATGTGTGGGGATGATCTGTGTACATGTATGATGTGTGGAGATCAGTGTACATGTATGATGTGTGGAGGTGATCAGTGTACAAGTATGATGTGTGGGGATGATCTGTGTACTACATGTATGATGTGTGGGGATGATCTGTGTACTACATGTATGATGTGTGGAGATGATCAGTGTACATGTATGATGTGTGGAGATCAGTGTACATGTATGATGTGTGGAGATGATCAGTGTACATGTATGATGTGTGGAGATGATCAGTGTACATGTATGATGTGTGGAGATGATTCGTGTACATGTATGATGTGTGATCAGTGTACATGTATGATGTGTGGAGATGATCAGTGTACATGTATGATGTGTGGAGATGATCAGTGTACATGTATGATGTGTGGAGATGATTCGTGTACATGTATGATGTGTGATCAGTGTACATGTATGATGTGTGGAGATCAGTGTACTTGTATGGTGTGTGGAGGTGATCAGTGTACATGTATGATGTGTGGGGATGATCTGTGTACATGTATGATGTGTGGAGATGATCAGTGTACATGTATGATGTGTGGAGATGATCAGTGTACATGTATGATGTGTGGAGATGATCAGTGTACATGTATGATGTGTGGAGATGATCAGTGTACATGTATGATGTGTGGAGATGATCAGTGTACATGTATGATGTGTGGAGATGATTCGTGTACATGTATGATGTGTGGAGATGATTCGTGTACATGTATGATGTGTGATCAGTGTACATGTATGATGTGTGGGGATGATCTGTGTACATGTATGATGTGTGGAGGTGATCAGTGTACATGTATGATGTGTGGGGATGATCTGTGTACTACATGTATGATGTGTGGTGATGATCAGTGTACATGTATGATGTGTGGTGATGATCAGTGTACATGTATGATGTGTGGTGATGATCAGTGTACGTGTATGATGTGTGGGGATGATCAGTGTACATGTATGATGTGTGGAGATGATCAGTGTACATGTATGATGTGTGGAGATGATTCGTGTACATGTATGATGTGTGGAGATGATTCGTGTACATGTATGATGTGTGGAGATGATTCGTGTACATGTATGATGTGTGTAGATGATCAGTGTACATGTATGATGTGTGGAGATGATTCGTGTACATGTATGATGTGTGGAGATGATCTATGTACGTGTGTATGTCTGTGTGTCTGTGTCTGTGGATGTGGATGTGGATGTGGATGTGACTGGAGAGTGAATGATTCCGCTCTGGCCGCCCCTCCTTCTCCTCCTCCTGGCGCTGTTGCTGGGCGGGTGGTCGCGCAGGCGCAGTATGCTTGCTCCTGGCGCACTCCCGTCAGTGTTGCGCGTTCCCGCCGTCCGTGCACGTTGTGTCCCGCTGAGCGCTCTCTGCAGGCGGCTGACGGTGAGAGACGGGACCGAGACGCCGTACACCCGGGTCACCGAGCACTGCAGCACGGCGGGGCATGGTCCTGCTCCTGGGAGGGATGAGTGAGGCAGCGGGAGAATGAGAAGAACACATCCCCGGGGGACATATATGTGACACAGGAGGCTGCACCCAGTGACTGCACCACCAGCTGCTGACATGTATGTATAGTGACCTGTATGTATAGGGACATGTATATGTATGTATAGGGACATGTATATGTATGTATAGTGACATGTATATGTATGTATAGTGACCTGTATGTATAGGGACATGTATATGTATGTATAGGGACATGTATATGTATGTATAGTGACATGTATATGTATGTATAGGGACATGTATATGTATGTATAGGGACATGTATATGTATGTATAGTGACATGTATATGTATGTATAGTGAGTGAGTGTATGTATAGTGACGTATATGAGTGCATGTATAGTATCATATATATTTATAATAACCTGACATGAATATATATGTATACACATACACTACCCTTCTACTGCTGTTGTGTATGATTATCAGTGTGTATGCCATCTTCCTGGTGTATATGGTCCTGCTGACATGTCTGTATATGTGTATGATCCTGCTGACACGCCTGTATATAGGTATATGATCCTGCTGACACGTCTTTATATATGTATATGGTCCTGCTGACACGTCTGTATATATGTATATGATCCTGCTGACACGTCTTTATATATGTATATGGTCCTGCTGACACGTCTGTATATATGTATATGATCCTGCTGACACGCCTGTATATAGGTATATGATCCTGCTGACACGTCTTTATATATGTATATGATCCTGCTGACACGTCTGTATATATGTATATGATCCTGCTGACACGTCTTTATATATGTATATGGTCCTGCTGACACGTCTTTATATATGTATATGGTCCTGCTGACACGTCTTTATATATGTATATGATCCTGCTGACATGCCTGTATATATGTATATGGTCCTGCTGATACGTCTGTGTATATGGTCCTGCTGACGTGTCTGTATATGTATATGGTCCTGCTGACGTGTCTGTATATGTATATGATCCTGCTGACACGCTTGTATATATGTATATGGTCCTGCTGACACGTCTGTATATATGTATATGGTCCTGCTGACGCGCCTCTATATATGTATATGGTCCTGCTGACGCGTCTGTATATATGTATATGATCCTGCTGACGCGTCTGTATATATGTATATGATCCTGCTGATGCGTCTGTATATATGTATATGTATGTATAGTGACATGTATATGTATGTATAGTGAGTGAGTGTATGTATAGTGACGTATATGAGTGCATGTATAGTATCATATATATTTATAATAACCTGACATGAATATATATGTATACACATACACTACCCTTCTACTGCTGTTGTGTATGATTATCAGTGTGTATGCCATCTTCCTGGTGTATATGGTCCTGCTGACATGTCTGTATATGTGTATGATCCTGCTGACACGCCTGTATATAGGTATATGATCCTGCTGACACGTCTTTATATATGTATATGGTCCTGCTGACACGTCTGTATATATGTATATGATCCTGCTGACACGTCTTTATATATGTATATGGTCCTGCTGACACGTCTTTATATATGTATATGGTCCTGCTGACACGTCTTTATATATGTATATGATCCTGCTGACATGCCTGTATATATGTATATGGTCCTGCTGATACGTCTGTGTATATGGTCCTGCTGACGTGTCTGTATATGTATATGGTCCTGCTGACGTGTCTGTATATGTATATGGTCCTGCTGACGTGTCTGTATATGTATATGATCCTGCTGACACGCTTGTATATATGTATATGGTCCTGCTGACACGTCTGTATATATGTATATGGTCCTGCTGACGCGCCTCTATATATGTATATGGTCCTGCTGACGCGTCTGTATATATGTATATGATCCTGCTGACGCGTCTGTATATATGTATATGATCCTGCTGATGCGTCTGTATATATGTATATGGTCCTGCTGACGCGTCTGTATATATGTATATGGTCCTGCTGACACGTCTGTATATATGTATATGGTCCTGCTGACGCGTCTGTATATATGTATATGGTCCTGCTGACGTGCCTCTATATATGTATATGGTCCTGCTGACGCGCCTCTATATATGTATATGGTCCTGCTGACGCGCCTCTATATATGTATATGGTCCTGCTGACGTGCCTCTATATATGTATATGGTCCTGCTGACGCGCCTCTATATATGTATATGGTCCTGCTGACGCGCCTCTATATATGTATATGGTCCTGCTGACGCGCCTCTATATATGTATATGGTCCCGCTGACACGTCTTTATATATGTATATGGTCCCGCTGACACGTCTTTATATCTGTATATGGTCCTGCTGACACGTCTGTATATATGTATATGGTCCCGCTGACACGTCTGTATATATGTATATGGTCCCGCTGACGCGTCTGTATATATGTATATGGTCCCGCTGACGCGCCTCTATATATGTATATGGTCCTGCTGACGTGTCTGTATATATGTATATGGTCCTGCTGACACGTCTGTATATATGTATATGGTCCTGCTGATGTGCCTGTATATATGTATATGGTCCTGCTGACACGTCTTTATATATGTATATGGTCCTGCTGACACGTCTTTATATATGTATATGGTCCTGCTGACACGCCTGTATATATGTATATGGTCCTGCTGACACGTCTTTATATATGTATATGGTCCTGCTGACACGTCTGTATATATGTATATGGTCCTGCTGACACGTCTTTATATATGTATATGGTCCTGCTGACACGTCTGTATATATGTATATGGTCCTGCTGACACGTCTGTATATATGTATATGGTCCTGCTGACACGTCTGTATATATGTATATGATCCTGCTGACGTGTCTGTATATATGTATATGGTCCTGCTGACACGCCTGTATATATGTATATGATCCTGCTGACGTGTCTGTATATATGTATATGGTCCTGCTGACACGCCTGTATATATGTATATGGTCCTGCTGACGCGCCTCTATATATGTATATGGTCCTGCTGACGCGTCTGTATATATGGATATGATCCTGCTGACGTGTCTGTATATATGTATATGGTCCTGCTGACACGCCTGTATATATGTATATGATCCTGCTGACACGCCTGTATATATGTATATGGTCCTGCTGACACGCCTGTATATATCTATATGATCCTGCTGACGTGTCTGTATATATGTATATGGTCCTGCTGACACGCCTGTATATATGTATATGGTCCTGCTGACGCGTCTGTATATATGTATATGGTCCTGCTGACGCGTCTGTATATATGTATATGGTCCTGCTGACTTGTATGGTTCACCTTATGTGTTTATCATATTTGGCCTTTATCCTGAGTCTCTCCATAGAATTCTGTGATGTAATCGTCATGTCTGACCGGGGGGTCCGACCGCTTGTACCCTCACAGATGTATAGATAATAGGAGTGGTAGTGATGCGGGCAAAAACCCCCTCCACCCAACCGTTTAGATCAATATTCTGTCAATATGTATTGTGCTTAATTTCTTCAACCTTTTAAGATCTCTGCTTTCTGTCAGTGAATGGGAACCTACTGGTTTACATCATGAGACTGAAAACCAGCACAGAACTAACACTCCTCACAGCTGAGGACTTGTTACAATTGTATCCACTCTAAACAATCCTCTGAGATCTAAACACATCAGCAGCACAAATTTCTCTCCTGGCTGATAGTTTGCTACAATGTATCAGTGCAGGTAAAATGTATCCGTCTGGAGTCCGGGATGTGCTGCTCACAGAGGACTGTCTAGACCGGATATAATCCTTGCTTCATACACACATTATTGTACATTTGCGTGTATATAATGTCACGTGTGTTAAATATTTAAAGGGACCCTGTCATAAATAATAGATAGGATTATTCTGTCGGTGAGTTATTTTTCCTGGCATGGATGTGGCACATATTTACTAGGGCACGTGTGTTGTGTGGGTATGGACTGTATCATCCTGCAGCGTGGATGTGATGTGGCAGAAAATGTAGCCAGAGCGAGCGTGTCATGGGCGAGCGTGTCGCTCAGGAATGTGCTTACATTGCATCCGCTGCGTGCACCGCTTATACGCCGATCGCTCGTGAATAAAAATATCATCGTCTCTATCGCGGGAATTTCTGTCACTCGGGCGTGGGCCATGTCCTCCCGCCATATAATCCTTTCCTCTTAAAATAAAACCAGTGAATGGAAATCCCTGAGTCGTCTTCTTCTGTTAACTTATTCCGCAGTTTCTGGGAAAGTTGGGTGACAACCAATATGGCTGCCAAGGGGTCGTCACCCAGTCTGCTGAATGTTGTCATCAGTGGGGGTGCAGGAACTGAGACCCCACTAATAGCAAGCACAAAGGTGTTAAAGGTCTCCATAGCCCCTCATTCCGACTATTAAAGGGGGTCTTCGTGCCTGGACCCCGACAACTGAGAGCTTCTCTATAACTGGAGGGATATTTTAAGGGAATCTCAGAACTGCGTTGAAGATATTCGGGACATTACCGAGCACTGTGGCGGTGGTCCGCACTAATATTATCTCTCGACACGTCCGCATGGGCCTCAATGGCTGCAGCTGTGTTTAAAGGCACCTGACAGTCTTACATTTGCCATATAGGGGGCGCAATTGCACACATTTAGGCCACATGCACACGACCATAGTTTTAATCCGTAATTACGGATAATCTGCGGACCCGTTCATTTCTATAGGCCACGGACACCTTTCCGGCACGGACTCGTCCACAGAGGTCTATGGGCGCGCGCAAAATTGCAGAAGGCCGTCCGTAATTGCGGAATCATTGCGACGGCAGGGGGTTCCTCAAGAAAATGGCGCCTGAGCAATCATGTGACCTTTTCTGGGGGTTGGGACTACGGTCGTGTGCATGGGGCCTTAAAGGGCTATGGGAAGTGGACTATTTTGCCGTCTGATCTTTGGGCGTCGTGCGGATATCCCGATCTCAATGGGATGTTTCTTAGTTACCGGTTCCCTTTAAATGCCTCTTACCTAAGTCTCCAACCGTTGTGGAACTACAGATCCCAGCATGCACCATTCCCCTAGCCCTGTAGAAGAACTGGAAACCTACTCCTACGGTATATGGGATTTATCATATATACCCATTTAGATGCATGTGATGGGGGTGCGTTGTTTTTTCCCCCCGTTTTTTCATTCTCGCCGCTCGCGGTCTGCCGCTGTCACGTAGACATGAAGACATGGCCGCTGCTATTCATTAAATGCTCCCCATTGTGAAAACTTTCATTATCTCAGCCCTTCTCTATATTGGAACGAGTGTGAATTCTCTGCACATTAGGAAGGCAGAATAATTGATTTAACTGATTCTCTGCCAAGGTGCGTCCTCCTATAGCGTTCTATGATGTAGCAGAGCCGAGATTATCGTTTACCTGTATGAGGCTGCATCATGTGCGCTTTGTGTTAAACTTCTAAGTCTATACTAAGGTGTGGTGTGCTGGCTCTGCTACATCTGACATCACGCTCTGCTGCTTCTGACCGATCCATCTTCACTACATCTGACATACTTGGGTTACATTCACACGCTAAACCACATTAAAACTGCATTGAAAAAAATGCATGCTCTTTTGCCACGATTTGGTGCGTTTTTCGGATGCGGTTTTAACCGCCCCTCAACCGCGACGTGTGAATGTGCCCTAAGCCTTATTGTTAAAAATTCACATGCGGTCCTATGCAACACTTGATGCATTATGGTAAATGACAAATATAACCCAGCTGCGTCCGACATACCAAGCCCTACTACCTGTGACAATCTCAGCACTGCTACATCTGACAGACCCAACCCTACCTTTTAAACTTCTGAGACAGAATTTACTTGCAGTACTATGCAACACCTTGGTGCATTATGGTAAATGACAAATATAAATCTACTACATCTGACCCATCAAGCTCTGCAACTTGTGACAAACTCAGCTCTGTACATCAGATAGACCCAGCCTGCTGTTAAACCTCTGAAAATGATTTTACCTTCAGTCCTTTGAATATTATAGCCCATCGACCCCCGACTTACATGGTTATATACAGCTCTATCAAGCATACCCAGCTCTGCTACATGTGTAACGTTCCATTGTTGACCCTGAATAGCTGAAGGAATCCCAAAGAGCCTGCTGTTTTCTCTCTTTCTCCCTGCGCCTCGTTTGCAATCTGCTGCTCGCCTGTCCTGACCTTTCGCTGCCTCTGCTGCGGTTGCAGCGTCACCAGGAATAGCCGCATTTGTAATTCTACGTCTCGGTGTGGATTATCAAATGTATTTAATGCACAGGGTCATTCCCCCCGGGGGGCTTCAGTTAATGATTGATTGCAGTGCTGGTGCTGATGATCTGCTGCATTGCATCTGGGTGTAGTGTTGCGTTCATACATTGCTGCCATCAGCCCAAAAAATTGATGATTTTTGAAAAAAAATAAAAACTGTTCATGTTGTTGTTTTTGTTTGTCTCTGCTTTTTTAATAAGGTTTTGTTTTCCCGATCGTCATTGTCTGCCCCCTCCTCCCTCCCCTCATTCCCAGATTTTGCTGTGTACAGTATGTTGTTGAGGGATCTCTCTGTCACTGCGCCTCCCCCTCCTCCCTCTCCCCTCCCCTCTCCTCCCTCTCCCCTCCCCTCCTGGACCTTCTCTGGCTTCTCATTTCCTCATCTGCTTGTGTTTTTTTTCCCCCCTGTGTGTCCCTATGGCCAGGATGCCGGATCAGATCTCGGTGTCAGAGTTTATTTCCGAGACCACAGAGGATTACAATTCTCCGACCACGTCCAGCTTTACGACCAGACTGCAGAGCTGCAGGAACTCCATCACTGTGCTGGAAGAGGTAAGAAAAATGCTGAATTATTCCGTGCATGTGCGGACGCTGGAGGCAGGCGGTCTATGCCTATATGTACCTATGGATGTTTATAGGATTTGTCTGATTACTGTATATATTTATATGATGGTCCGGTACCTGTATATAGTTATATGATGGGTCCGCTACCTGTATATAGTTATATGATGGGTCCGGTACCTGTATATAGTTATATGATGGTCCGGTACCTGTATATAGTTATATGATGGTCTGGTACCTGTATATAGTTATATGATGCTCCGGTACCTGTATATAGTTATATGATGGTCCGGTACCTGTATATATTTATATGATGGTCCGGTACCTGTATATAGTTATATGATGGGTCCGGTACCTGTATATAGTTATATGATGGTCCGGTACCTGTATATAGTTATATGATGGGTCCGGTACCTGTATATAGTTATATGATGCTCCGGTACCTGTATATATTTATATGATGGTCCGGTACCTGTATATAGTTATATGATGGGTCCGGTACCTGTATATAGTTATATGATGCTCCGGTACCTGTATATAGTTATATGATGGTCCGGTACCTGTATATAGTTATATGATGGTCCGGTACCTGTATATAGTTATATGATGGTCCGGTACCTGTATATAGTTATATGATGCTCCGGTACCTGTATATAGTTATATGATGGTCCGGTACCTGTATATAGTTATATGATGGTCCGGTACCTGTATATAGTTATATGATGCTCCGGTACCTGTATATAGTTATATGATGGTCCGGTACCTGTATATATTTATATGATGGTCCGGTACCTGTATATATTTATATGATGGTCCGGTACCTGTATATATTTATATGATGGTCCGGTACCTGTATATAGTTATATGATGGTCCGGTACCTGTATATATTTATATGATGGTCCGGTACCTGTATATAGTTATATGATGGTCCGGTACCTGTATATAGTTATATGATGGTCCGGTACCTGTATATATTTATATGATGGTCCGGTACCTGTATATATTTATATGATGGTCCGGTACCTGTATATAGTTATATGATGGTCCGGTACCTGTATATATTTATATGATGGTCCGGTACCTGTATATAGTTATATGATGGGTCCGGTACCTGTATATAGTTATATGATGGGTCCGGTACCTGTATATAGTTATATGGTGGTCCGGTACCTGTATATATTTATATGATGGTCCGGTACCTGTATATAGTTATATGATGGTCCGGTACCTGTATATATTTATATGATGGTCCGGTACCTGTATATAGTTATATGATGGGTCCGGTACCTGTATATAGTTATATGATGGGTCCGGTACCTGTATATATTTATATGATGGGTCCGGTACCTGTATATATTTATATGATGGTCCGGTACCTGTATATAGTTATATGATGGGTCCGGTACCTGTATATAGTTATATGATGGGTCCGGTACCTGTATATAGTTATATGATGGGTCCGGTACCTGTATATATTTATATGATGCTCCGGTACCTGTATATAGTTATATGATGGTCCGGTACCTGTATATATTTATATGATGGTCCGGTACCTGTATATATTTATATGATGGTCCGGTACCTGTATATAGTTATATGATGGGTCCGGTACCTGTATATATTTATATGATGGTCCGGTACCTGTATATAGTTATATGATGGGTCCGGTACCTGTATATAGTTATATGATGGGTCCGGTACCTGTATATAGTTATATGATGGGTCCGGTACCTGTATATATTTATATGATGGTCCGGTACCTGTATATAGTTATATGATGGTCCGGTACCTGTATATAGTTATATGATGGGTCCGGTACCTGTATATAGTTATATGATGGGTCCGGTACCTGTATATAGTTATATGGTGGTCCGGTACCTGTATATATTTATATGATGGTCCGGTACCTGTATATAGTTATATGATGGGTCCGGTACCTGTATATAGTTATATGATGGGTCCGGTACCTGTATATATTTATATGATGGGTCCGGTACCTGTATATAGTTATATGATGGGTCCGGTACCTGTATATAGTTATATGATGGGTCCGGTACCTGTATATAGTTATATGATGGGTCCGGTACCTGTATATATTTATATGATGGTCCGGTACCTGTATATAGTTATATGATGGTCCGCTACCTGTATATGATGTGTCCGGCACCTAAACATGTTTATATGACGGGGCTGGTATCTATATATGTTTATGTATGACATATATCCTTTACTATCCTGGTTGGGCTATACTGATATAGAAACGCAGCAGCGGAAACATTTAATTGGTAACGTCCAAAGAAAATATTTTCCAGCGTCTTATATCTTCTTATATCTTCTTATATCTTCTTATATCTTCTTATATCTTCTTATATCTTTTATGAATAGAACCCATCGTTTTAGTGACGGCAATTGTCTGTTCCAGTTTTATGTAGATAAATTGTACAGGTGTTAAATAAAAACCTGTACAAAGGTAAGGCCACATTCAGATGTGGTTGATTTGTTATGGTTTTTCGGAGCGGATTTTCCCTGACAGCTGAGGATTTGTTACAATTGTATCCAGTGTAGACGATCCTCTGTGAGCGAAACACATCAGCAGCAAAAATCTCTCTCCTGTCCTGACCGTTTGCTACAATTTGTCAGTGCAGGATGTGTACACTGAATACAATGGTATTACTTTCCCATTCACAGTCAGCAAACGGAGATCTTGAAAATGGTGAGGACTCGAAACACAAAATTGTAAATTCTTAAGCTATCTATGCGCTTTTTTTTTTTGTAGAAAGTCGTTATGTGCGCAAAAATGAAGTGACTTTTTAGTTTCACCGTGGGCGCTGCCACTTTTCAAGAGTGGGTGGGCTAACTGGAAGGGGCGGGGCTACTCACACCCGACATATTGACTATATTTTACACCAGCTCTTGGCTACATATATATATATCCAAATTTAGTCTCTGTTTACGTCTGCGTTGTGTGTTCTGTTATTCTGTTCCGTCATAAGAGCAGAAAAACTGAAAAACCAAAGCATCCATTTTTGCGTCCGTTTACGTTAAATTTGACAGATCCATTTAAAACGGAAGGGCCAACACAGATGTGAACAGAGCCATCGCTTAATCCAGTATAAATATAAAATAGCGCCGTCGAGCGTGAAGATTAAACCCTCAGAACAAGAAGAGTTAGAGACCGAGATGTCCCTGAAACATCTGTCACAGGAGATGCAGACAAACCATTTTAGAATTGGGGATTTCTTTGTGTAATGGTTCTCAGGGAGATGTTTGGATTTGGGGGTTCACTCATTGATGCCACGGATTAACGATGGTCGCTAATAAATGAGGAAGAAGGGTGAGCCGTCACATCTGTTCTTATTGTTTTATTGAAAAGCAATATTCTACTAGGAACGGTTCTTACTGGGAAAAACTACGTATAGTCCAGGAGACGGCAGGGAAATTCATGTAATCCGCCATCACCCTAGCTGGATTAACAGATTATGGATTATTGATGGCTTCCCAATTATATGGCAGTTCTCTGCTGAAATAAATGCCAGATTATCAGACTCTCTGGATTATCAAATTTAAGGAATTTTTAAAGGAATTTACTATCTAGATACTGATTAGTATGTAATAATATATCTGCTGGGTTGCGGGTTCATTATTTTTTATTCTGTTCGGGTTATTACTCTTCTAAAAGGCGATTTCTGGGCAAAAGTGGCTCCTGCTTAGTTGCCTTGTCTATTGGTGTCTGGTGTAGTCTGAAGTCCACGCAGGTTCAGGCTGCTGCTCGTTTCTTTCCCCATACTTTATACTGCAGCACTGCTTGTTCAGATTGACTACTCTGTATAGGCACAAGATCACCGGGAAGTCACTAGTTGCAATCAGATTGTATAAATGTGTTGTTAAGGGTAGCTATAAGCCGAGGCTTCTGCGTGGCTGCGTTATCTAAAGGAGTCTGGTAAAGTTGGAAATCCACCTCTTTCCCTCCCTCATGCTCTATACTGCAGCTCTGCTTGTTCAGATTGGCTGCTCTGTATAGGCACAAGCTCACCGGGACCTCACTAGCTGCAATCAGCTTGTTTTTTAAGTGTAGCTATAAATCGAGGCCCCTGCTTGGTTGCATTGTCTATTAGAGTCTGGTGTAGTCTGAAATTCACCTCTTTTATATCACAGTCTCCGGCTGCTGCTCTGTCCCTCCCCATGCTTTATACTGCAGCGCTGCTGGATCAGTTTGGCTGCTGTATATAAGCAGAAGCTCATAGGGAGTAGTAATCAGCTTGTATAAATATTGGCGTTGTGATAAGTAATGGAAGTGCTTTTCCCTGTGGGCAATCGTGTCCGCACCGTAGGAATCCAGGCCTAGGAGTATATTCACACAGTCCAGGTTTGGTGCAGTTTTTGAAGCCACAGCCAGAAGTGGATTAAAAAAAAAGTAGTAGTAGTAGAATCTTTTCTATACTCTTCGCTTTACGTTGCACTCCTGGTTGTGGCTTCAAAAACTGCATTAAAAAAACTGCATCAAAGCTGCACTGAGTGAATAAGGCCTTATTGTTTTTATATGAATCGACTGCTTAGGTGTCAATGATAATAAAGTATTTAGGTGTTGAGGCTTTTGCCATAAGTAGAATAAATATAAAGCCATATTAAGATCCAGCCGTAGCAACGATCATGCTTGCTGATGGTTTCCATCTAGCAGCAATTGTTTTTTTTCCCCCTATAAAGCTCAGTAAAAAAGCATCACATTAACTTCTCTGACTTAAAAAATCCTCTGCGCTGGTTTTCTCCGTTATAAGGATCTGTGTTGAGTCATTATTCTTGAGAATGCAACTAAATGAGTTGAGACGGCGCTTAGTGAAGGGTCTGCGATTTACTACGAAGGGCGGTTAATTTTTTTTTTCTCGTAAAAATCGGATTGATATGGTAATATGGGTTGACTCCTGCTAAGCTTTGATGTCCCTACCCGGTCATCTCGGCGCCAGCTTGTCTTTGAGATGAAGATCTGAGTAATCGGAGACTGGTTGCTAAGGACTCTCTGCCTGACAACCGCATTGATGACCACCAATGGGATTGTGCCAGCGGCTACTAAAGCGATTCTACTGAACAAAGGATGTCAGGGCTGTATATAGCGGACTTCATGTATAAAGCGACCGTGCCTCTGTGACCGACAATAGTTGTTGTTAGGCAGTGTATCCATAGCAACCAGCTTGTCAGATATGACTGAAAGCTGGATGGATCCCATGCTGACAGCAGAGAAGGGCAGAAGCAAGTTAGCGGCAGTCAGGCCTGAAATTTCCGATTTCGGCCTGCGTTATTAATCCGATTTTACTAAATAACATTTCGGGGGAGACTCTCTCTGGTGATCATAGTAAAGCTGTATATTTATAATAAGTAGTCTCTAATATATGGGACATTGTGGTCTCATGTTCTGAGGGAATCCAGCAGTGTAAACAATGGGGGTGTCCATTCTGGTCGCCATGGTAACATCCACGGACCTGTGTGTGTCTGTATTGCAATTATCTGGACGCTTAGTAAATGGACGTATCCATGGCAACCACAGTGAGGACATCCATTATTTACACTGAATTTAGAGCACCTCCTCTAAGTTTTGTCTCAGAATATATTAAATGTCGCTTTCCTTACCATAATGATCGCTAAAATAAAAAAATGACAATGTTGGCGGCAGCCGTGCTGCATTTTCTAGTAACCGTTTTTGTAAAGTGACTCGTGATTACGATGGTGTTTATCTTCTCAACATGCGGCACGTAAAAGTCTAAGACTCTATTGTATTATGTCCTTTTAAAGACAATCGGCACTGCGTACCCCTTTAAGTTCAGGCAGGGTGCCCTAATAAAGCGTAACTAATGTTACATACATAAGATGGCACCAATATGTGTGTGAGGAACTATACTGGGAACCTACACGATCAGCCGTAATATCAAGACCACTGACCGGTGAAGTGAATAACACTGATGATCTGGTTACAATGGCGGCTGACAAGGGGGGGGGGGATATATTAGGCAGCAAGTGATCAGTCCGTTGTTGATGTTGAAAGCCGAAAGAATGTAAGAATTTGAGTGACTTTGACAAGGACCAAATTGTGATGTGTAGACGACTGGGTCACCGCATCTCCAGAACGGCCGGTCTTGTGGGGTGTTCCCGGTATGTGGTGTTGAGTGACTTCCAAAGTGCTCCAAGGAAGGACAACCGGGGAAACGGCGTTATGGTCACAGGAGCCCAAGGCCGGTCTTGTGGTGTGTTCCTGGTACGTGCTCCAAGGAAGGACAACCGGGGAAACGGCGTTATGGTCACAGGAGCCCAAGGCCGGTCTTGTGGTGTGTTCCTGGTACGTGGTCCAAGGAAGGACAATCGGGGAAACGGCGTTATGGTCACAGGAGCCCAAGGCCGGTCTTGTGGTGTGTTCCTGGTACGTGCTCCAAGGAAGGACAACTGGTGACGGGGTCAGGGGCCCAAGGCTCGTTGATGTGCGGGGAGTGAAGGCTATCCTGTCTGGTCCGATCCCACAGAGGATCTGTCAGAACACGCAGCGCATCGCAGCTTGCTGTATACGGGGCTGCGTATATACAGACCGGTCAGAGTGCCCATGCTGACCCCTGTCCACCACAGACTGTGCCTATAATGGACACTTGAGAATCACAACTGGAGCACGGAGTAATGGAAGAAGGCGTCTGGTCTGATGAATTTCGTTTTCTTTTATATCATGTGGACGGTCTGGTGCGCGTGCGGCGCTTACCTGGGGAAGAGATGGCACCAGGATGCATTATGGGAAGAAGACAAGACGGCGGAGGCGGTGTGAGGATCTGAACAATGTTCTGCAGGGAAACCTTGTGTCCTGCCTTTATGTGTAGATGTGACCACGTATCACCGACCTAAACATTGCTGCAGACAAGTGCCCCCTTCATGGCAGCGGGATTCCCTAATGGCGGTGCCCTTCAGCAGGATAATGCCCCCGCCACACTGCAGACAAAGGGGGGAATTTATTAACTTTTGGGTGCCAGTTTGCTGGCCCCACACTTCTGCTATAATTTATGTCAGAAATGAATGTAAATTATAGGGGAAACCTACGCCAGCCCGTAGCTGGCGCAGAATTCCCTCTCTGGCGCACAGGCAGCAGAAGATGCGACACATTTATTAAGAGGCGTGTGTGTGTCTTAATAAATTAGCCGCTAATTACTTCATACTAAGACTGCCGTATGAAACGCCAATCTTAGTAAATCTGCCCCAAAGAGTTCAAGGTGTCTCCAAATTTCCCAGATTTTAAGTCCGATCAATGGGGGTTTTCCCATCAGAGACATTTATGACCGATCCACAGGATATGTCATAAATGTCAGATAGATGCCCACCTCTGGGACCAGCACCCATGTCTGGAATGGGGCCCCCCAAACCCCGTTCTACCGCTCTGTGTTGTGGCTGAAGCGCGTGACTTCCGACCATGAATTACGGAAACGGCGTTGCTCGCTGAACTAAGCGATTTCCGTAACTTCCATAGTAGTGAATGGCCGTTACGGAAGCAGCGTAGCATGCGAGCTACGCCGTTTCTGTAACTACCATTCGGTTCTATGGGACTTACGGAAACCGCGTAGATCAGCGAGCAACGCCGTTTCCGTAATTCATGGTCGGAAATCACACGCTTCAGCCACAACACAGAGCGGTAGAACGGGGTTTGGGGAGCCCCATTCTAGACATAGGTGCTGGTCCCAGAGGTCCCAGGATTTCAGCACCTCCTGATAACGGATACCCTCAGTTTGGATTTCTTCCCTTGTTGCAGTGTTTTCTTCACAAGGTGACTCCTCTGATAGATGCTGCTTACGGACGGTGGAGATAAGCCGGATAAGCTTAGTAGGTAAAGACGGGGGATGCCGGGACGTCTGTCTGTCCGTCCCTCTTAACACCACATAAGTAACATTACAAGTCGTCTTCTGCGCATAATCTAGATGTGAGAATCATGTTTGAGGTTCTTAATACAAGATGCTGATGACGCTGCTGCCTTGGATATTCAGCTCCGTCAACAGCAGGTGTGGATCTCTTAGTAATGTACAGGAAAAGCAGGGGCACTAATATTAGTAACATGGCCAGACATGAAAACAGCTTGTGTAAACAGCTCCTATGCAGACCTGTGTGTCTCCAGGGTTACAGACTGTAAACAAACCCTGTGTTTCTGCAGTTCTACTCCCTTCCATTTGTCCGCTAGTTTTTGCTACTACACAATTGGTGGATGAAAAAGAAATTAGGGACACATAGTTCTGCAGGGGATCTTTAGACACAAAATGGGAGATTTTTAATCAAGACCATTTTGCAAAGTTGTTTGAGTTTTAGATGCATTGGAGCAATAAAAAAATAATACATGGCAAAGATAGATCTAGCCTTTTAAGGTGTATCCGCAACTTAGACATTTCTAACCAACATAAATGTCACCCAACTACTGTTCTGCCTGGTGTGGCGGCTGCTGGTTGCAGATTCCAGATGGGGTCTAATGGAGAGGGGGCCGCGTGCGCACGGATGCTTGCGTCTCTCTCCTTTCTGATTATTAGGAGCACTCGGAAACAGCCAAGCAACCGTTGCTTAACTGTTTCCGTAACTCCCATACAACAGGATGGAGAGAGCTGCGCGCCTGGAATTGGCAGCTGAAGCCCGTCGCACCAGGCAGAACGGGGGGTCGGGTCATCCAAGTTTAAGATATAGGTCTGGGTACCCGCATCCATCAGACATTTATGGCCTATCCTATGGATAGGCCATAAAAGTCTAACTTGTGGATACCCCTTTAAAGTGTTAGTCTCATGGAGACTTATTTAAATAAAAGTCGGCCTGGTGGTCCACATATTACAGCAGGTCTGACTTCAGAAACCTCTGGAAATCAGCTGGGAAACCTCGTCTGGCCAAGTGAATGGTCGTCCTTGTAATACACTGACGAGCTGGGTCAACCGAAGTTAGAACCATTTTTTGTTGGCACTTCACACATATAAGGGGGATCCCATTTATCGGGATTATAGGGCATTTGAAAGGGGTTGCCCAGTTTAGAAAACCCATTTTCATATACCCAGAGTTATTGAGGGGGGTCCTCTGTTCAGGATCCTCATCTCTTGGCCAGACAGGAGAGCGGTTACATAGAGCGTCTCTCTGGAGGACCTGTCCTGTATAATACAGGCAGCACACTGATATTAAGGTATTGGGGTATGTGCGCACGCAAACTCAAAAACCTCTGAAAATACGAAGCCGTTTTCAAACAGCTCCTGATTTTCAGACGTTTTTTAAGTTACTCGCGTTTTTTACGGCCGTTTTTGGAGCTGTTTTTCTATAGAGTCAATGAAAAACGGCTCCAAAAACGGCTGAAAAAGTGACATGCACTTCTTTTTCGCGGCCGTTCAGATGTTTGGAGGCGTTCTGCTTCAGATTTTTTAGACGTTTTCCGGGCCGTTTACGGCACGGAAAACGGCTGAGAATAGCCCGTGTGAACATACCCTGATTCTTTGTTTTACCCGTGGTGGCGCTGCAGGGAAATTGAACACTTGATCACTGATCGCTGGTGGTCCCAGGTGGGGGACGCTTTGTGATCGGCTTATTGTCAAGGGACCCTTCTAACAAGTAGGGGTTGTCCAAAGTGGAGAACCCCTTTAAGCTCCAAGGAAGCATGTGGGCCTTTGCCTCAGTTGTCAAAGAAGACACATGAACAGGCCTATGTCCAAGAGACCGAGCAGGGAAGGGGTGGGAATTATCGACAAATATATACATCTATTTAACGTGCCGAGTCTATGGAAAGCTGGGTGACCACCGCTTGGTAACTATTGATGGTTGCCACCCACAGCGTCTATTTAGGCGCCCGAGATAATTTAGGAACGGTTAAACATTTATGGGACAAATGCTCATAGAGGGACCGCACGAAGACCTGGTATGACCTCCGTTTTTGTATTTTCTGCAGATGGAGCTGCCTGTATTGTGATATGATTGGGATTCTGAGAAAGGTGAAAGCAATAGATGAGGATTGTTTAGCATGTCAGTCTGCAGGGCAGCACTGACAGGATGTGGGGTACAGGTACGAGGGCTCTGCAGAGGGCAGCGGTTTAGCAGTGGTTTATCATCTATTTGTATTTTTAGTAGTTGTTGCACTAAATGCTGCTTTCTTTTGCGGGTGCCTACACTTTGCAAATATAAAAGAACCTTGTTGCAGTGTGTTGTGGATTTTAATACCTCGGCTGGTTCATCATTCAGCTTTTTACATTGGTGGTTCCTCCTTTATAATATCTCACCTCAGATAAAATAGTACGAGGAGGAGGAGGAGGGTAACCTTCTTGGGGCTTATATTCTAGTGCTATTCGAGAACGACCCTATAGATTGTGGCCACAGATGCAAAAATACTTCCTGATGGCCGTCATCTTGCCATTTATATTCTGTCCTCCCACGCAACACCGTTTTGTAGACTCCTCTCCAGGACCTGCGGGTTAATGAATAGAAGGCTAGAATTGCAGTGAAGACTGACAGACAGGAGAAGAAATAGGAGAAGAGGACCAAGGAGGATGTAATCTTAATTAAAATCCAAATGCAAGTCTGTGGAAAGCGAAGTGATAACTCACAGATGCTGTAATGGGTTTTGAAAGTGGTTGTCACTTATCTGTGTCCATTTGGGTTTCCTCTGGACACTCCAGTGACCGCTGACCTACTCAGAGGACATAATTTTACAGTTTAAGTAACATTGTAAATATATTCTATTACTGGTCCTCAGTTACAGCCTGTATTATTCTCCAGAGCTGCATTCACAATTCTGCTGGTTGTTATTGCAAACTGATCAACCTTGCCGAAAAGCTCTGCCAATTAACTGAGCTCCTATAATGCAGGGGAGGGGGTTAGTTAAGGGGGTTTTACACTCGGAAATTATATAACTCTCGTTGCATATAATTGCCCTGTAAACAGGTCAGCGATCAGCAGATGAACGAGCAAACACTCCGTCATCTGCTGAATGTATAGTGTTAAAAAAGTAAAATATTAAAATATTATCATCTTCGCGCTGCCGACATGAGAATAATGTATGGGGACTAGCGATCGGAGTAACGAGCGCTCGTCCCCATCCATAGCTCCTTGTGACCAGAGCAAACGAGTGTCGATCAACGATGTCTCGTTGATCGGCGCTCGCTGCATCGGCCGATTATCAGCCGCTATAAAAGGGCCTTTAGTTCTTCCTACATTAGATTACTGTACAGTCTGTTGTAAATAAGACTTTTCCTAGAATGCAACTCACCAGAACAAGTACCCTACAGACACTGGACAAGTAGGGAATGCCGGGAGATTTCAGCTCTGCAGAATTCTGAATGCAGCTCTGGACTGTAATACAGGTTGTAAATTGGTGTCCAAAGGTGGAGCTATTCATTGATTTTATAAAATTGGCCCCCCAGTATTTAATTCTTACGTTCCTGATGGGAGTATATTCTGTGTACAGCGCCGCAGTATATGTGCGGTTATACGGTGTACAGAGAACTACAGGCGTCTCCATCTCTTCGTAGAGGACTCTCGATGCTTGCAGTTCAGGGATGTCTTTGTTCCTCACTAAAGCAGCCACAATAAATCTTCAGACGAAGCCTTTGTGCAGAATGTAGGCCACAGTGTTGTGTGCAGGTAAACAGGAGCTGGTGCTTCATCCTCAGCTGCCCCGGGGTTCCCGGGGGACACACACTATCTGTATATTCTTTCAGTATGCCTTTGGTGTGAATTGCATGGACTGTCAGATCTGTTTCGGTGCTGATATGTTCCCAGGCTTATACTTCTTACCCTGTGACTCCGTCCATTGTAGGGCTTTAAAGTGATAGTAACAATATTTATGCTTTCAGATTAGAGGGTATCAGTCTGTGTCAAAAGCACTGGTGCCCAACCTGCAGTCCTGACACCACGGCGTTCATAGAAGCAAGCTCATGTTGTGCCCAGTATTTCTGGCTAGTACTCTTGTGGGCTCACAGAAGGGCATTGTGGCTGGCATTTGTTTGGGCATGCAAAAGTTTAGCTTGACGTTCCTTAGCCCATATGAAAAATTTGTAACAGGGCCCCACAGTTACCGGGTGAAGCTGCTTTGTGGCTGACCCTTGGTGGGAGGGCACTGTGGCTGACCCTTGGTGGGAGGGCACTGTGGCTGACCCTTGGTGGGAGGGCACTGTGGCTGACCCTTGGTGGGAGGGCACTGTGGCTGACCCTTGGTGGGAGGGCACTGTGGCTGACCCTTGGTGGGAGGGCACTGTGGCTGACCCTTGGTGGGAGGGCACTGTGGCTGACCCTTGGTGGGAGGGCACTGTGGCTGACCCTTGGTGGGAGGGCACTGTGGCTGGCCCTTGGTGGGAGTGCACTGTGGCTGGCCCTTGGTGGGGGGGGGGGCACTGTGGCTGGGAGGGCGCACTGTGGCTGGCCCTTGGTGGGAGGGCGCACTGTGGCTGGCTCCTTGGTGGGAGGGCACTGTGGCTGGCTCCTGGTGGGAGGGCACTGTGGCTGGCCCTTGGTGGGGGGGGGGGCACTGTGGCTGGCCCTTGGTGGGAGGGAACTGTGGCTGGCCCTTGGTGGGAGGGAACTGTGGCTGGCCCTTGGTGGGAGGGAACTGTGGCTGGCCCTTGGTGGGAGGGCACTGTGGCTGACCCTTGGTGGGGGGGGGGGGGGGCACTGTGGCTGGCCCTTGGTGGGAGGGCGCACTGTGGCTGGCCCTTGGTGGGAGGGCGCACTGTGGCTGGCCCTTGGTGGGAGGGCGCACTGTGGCTGGCCCTTGGTGGGAGGGCGCACTGTGGCTGGCCCTTGGTGGGAGGGCACTGTGGCTGGCCCTTGGTGGGAGGGCACTGTGGCTGGCCCTTGGTGGGGGGGCACTGTGGCTGGCCCTTGGTGGGGGGGGCACTGTGGCTGGCCCTTGGTGGGGGGGGCACTGTGGCTGGCCCTTGGTGGTGGGGCACTGTGGCTGGCCCTTGGTGGTGGGGCACTGTGGCTGGCCCTTGGTGGGGGGCACTGTGGCTGGCCCTTGGTGGGATGCTTTTTGGACACTGTAGGTAACAATGTGGCTGGCCCTTGGTGGGGGGCACTGTGGCTGGCCCTTGGTGGGATGCTTTTTGGACACTGTAGGTAACAATGTGACTGGTTCTTGTGGGAGGGCACTGGGGCTTATCCTTTTTGTGTGGCACTGTGGTTGGTTTTTGTAGGGGCACGCTATCTGATATCTTATGTCATTTACACTAGTTCTGACCTTTTTTTTTAATTTTTATTTGAACTATCTGTTTTATTGGCTCCCAGCAGTGATCAGCTGTGGCTCCCATTCAATCCATTTTCAGGCAGGAAGTGTCTGACTGGCCTCTCTTCTTTGTAAGTGCCCGATTGTATTGTGTTTTGTATTTTATATATTTTAGGTTCGATCTTTACCTGTCCAGTCCTATTGTCTTATCTGAAATAAATTGCGCCAGATGTGTCTTGGAACTTCTCATCCCCCTCCATGTTGGTGGCTTTGCTGGGGAACATCGCTGTCTCATCACCTCCTATAACCTCTTCCATATCTGTCATTACCGACGCTCATAGTGCAATTTCACTAAATCTATTATTGTGTGTAGGGACTGGGATCTACCATTTAATCCTTACTATCCTGTGCACTCCAGTGATGGGCATCGACGGCATATAGTTAACAATATTTGATTGATGGAGGAGGGGTGAACACTGCATGATCCCTAAAGAGAAGGGGCGATGGGACCTGGTTTTCCCTGGCACTACTCCCAACCATGCGCTGTTCTGGAAATTGCAACACGACCCGTTCATCACTCCTTACCGCCGCCATTAAAGCCACAGTAATTTCTATGTGCTATACAATGCACTGCCTCTCCATGCTGCACAGACTTGTTTTTAGGTCCCTCCCACTCCGGCAATAGGAAACATGAGAAGACTGTACAATGTATCATGCAGCTTCAGGATAAAGCAAGACGAGGATGTAAAAGAACAATTGCGAGATCTGTCCTATCTGTGTACTGAGGGGGAGACCGCGGTTTTTAATAACGGAATAAGAGCGCTATTTTCGGATCACATTGACTAATACGCGCACTTTATTACTTCCCACAAACATACACCAACCATCTGGCATGACTTCATTACATGGACGTGGCATCATTTTCGAGCAGGTACCAGAAGTTACCATTGCACAGGCAGGGCCAATGAATTATTTATAGAGGAGGAAGCCTGGGCGCTGGGGATGGGTATCCTGAGCCACGCTTATCTGCCAGCGCGGAGGCCAACTCGTGGCTCTCTCCGTCACACTGTACCACGGCGCACTTGTCACAGGCAGACGGAAGACATGGCAGGAAGCGTGTGTCACATCTCCCACACATTTCTTGGCTCTGCTGCATCGTAAGGAATGTGACCATGGAGAGAAGTTTTACTTGTTCGTAGACTGGGTTTGTTTGCCTTCAAGTAAATGTCTTTAGTTGTATTAACCCTTACATTTATCTCCTTGTTTTCTCTCCTAAAGTTTTTTGTCTTTGAAAGTGTGTCAGTCTTTACTGTCATTCTGATATTTTACTCACGAGTCCGGAAGATCAGGACAAACAATGTTTCATTTCCTGCTCAGTTCTGATAGTCTTTGCAACTGTGTGGCAGAGCTACAAAAATATTACTATTTTATTTTACTCTAAAGTGAATTTCTAAAGGTGACAATCACTCATGGAAGTTCATGCAAGGGTGGTTACTGATTTTTCCCAGGCCCTGAATGCTATATAAATATGAATTGTGATATAGAGTTTCCCTACTCTCCTTTCACTCTACTGCAGAACTTCCTGTGAAGGTGTGTCAGTCTTTACTGTTCTCGTATTCTACTCATGAACCAGAAAGATCAGGACCCATCCAGTTCAGGGAGTGTTTTTTTTTACTGTGTGGCATTGAATTGTGGGAGGACATACTGCTATGGTTCTTTAGAAGGGGTTACAAAGATTTAGTGTCTGGGTTATTTATCTACTAATCCATTTGTGGAGGTAGCGGCAAAGAGTCACATTCTTTCTGTATCTTATATCTGGTGTGACTGTATATCCTCCAACTGCAATGCTGTCATACCTGTTCTTTATCTCACTGACCTAAATCCTTTTATAGTGGTTCTTAGTGGGGAGCAGGAGTGGAACATTTGTGTATACTGCTCCTATGCAGACCTTATGTGTCTCCATGGTTACAGACTACAAGCCTACACTGTGTAGTCTGATCCTGCAGTCGTATTACTCAAAAACTACAGACAGTAGAGGAGGGGCAGATGGTACAAAGTAAGGCTATGTCCACACACTAAACTAAAAACTGCTGTAAAATATGGAGCGGTTTTCAAGGGAAAACATCAGTTTTTGAAACGAGAAACTTTTTGTGAGGCTCTTTTTGCAGCCCTTCTTGGAGCTGTTTTTCTATTGACGCAATGAAACACTGCTCAAGAAGTGACATGCATTTCTTTTTACGGGCCGTTTTTTTTCATGCACCGTTTTTTTAAACGGCCGCGTAAAAAACGCCTATCGGAACAAAACTGAGTTTTTCCCATTGAAATCAATGGGCAGATGTTTGGAGGCGCTCAGCTTCCGTATTGCCAGCCGAGGAATTTTTTTCAGCATTTTCTAATTCTATAGCCTCAATTTTCAGCGCCATTTATGACAATGGCCATTGTTGTGTTTTCTAAACTATAACCAGAGTGAATCGGTCACATTATCGTTTTGTTTATGTTGCTGTCACTACACAGATTGCAAGACAACTCGGTACACCGCTGATAAATCCCAGCAAGCTCTGCTGTTGTCTTCACAAATATTGTGACCTGTACCTATCTTCAGGAGAAGGGGAGGGGAGGACATTTTAATTTATGAATTTATACTCCATTCACATCCACAGCTGCATTCAGAGCTGCTGCATGAAATCCATCAGCGCTGTGCTTAGCTGAGATCTTATAACAAACTCCACACTAATCCATTACAGAACATGCTCTGAATTAGCAGAAGGTTGCAGGGAGGTATGGGGACATGCAGTCTGAGAGCTAACAGGCAACCAACAGAATTTTGAATGCTGCTCTGTGTGTGACTTGTGTATGACACAGGAAGTTAACCCTACAGAGGTTGTTTTTGCGCGTTCAAGTTGTTGACCATGATCCCCTTTTACTTATATTTACTTATATTTGTATGGAAGCTGTGTGACCATTGCATCCTCCATTCCCAGCAGGGTTGGAGTCATACTGTGTGGCTCACAAAAAATTGTCTAGACTGAATACAATTACAATATATGGCCGCCATCCTAATTATTGAGTTCAAGCATTTCAGCTGCACACATTGCAAACAGGTGCATAAAATCAAGCACACAGTCATGTAATCCCCATGAACAAACATTGGTAGTAGTAACCCCTCATGCACACGACCGTTGTGCCACTCGGGCCGGTTTTAACAGCATCCGTGTGGCACCCGATAGTCTTCGCGGACCCATTCACTTTAGCGGGTGAATCGGGCCTGTGAAAACTGCCCGATCCGAGGAAAGATGGGACATGTTCTATCTTTCCTCGGATCACTGACTGGAAGTGGGCAGCGCACACGGTCATGTTCATGAGGTATGAGGGTAGTATCCGTTGTGCTGAAGAGCTCAGTGACTTTACACATGACGCAATCATAGGATGTCACCTTTATCACAAGTCTGTTTGTGAAATATCTGATCTGCCAGATCTACCCGTCACCTGTAAGTGCTATTATCTGCTAGATCTGATCTAGTCACCTGTATGTAAGTGCTATTATGTGCTGGATCTACTCCGGTCACCTGTAAGTGCTATTATCTGCTTTGGTCACCTGTAAGTGCTATTATCTGCTAGATCTGATCTAGTCTCCTGTAAGTGCTATTATCTGCTGGATCTACTTCGGTCACCTGTATGTAAGTGCTATTATCTGCTGGATCTACTCCGGTCACCTGTAAGTGCTATTATCTGCTAGATCTGCTTTGATCACCTGTAAGTGCTATTATCTGCTAGATCTGCTCCGGTCACCTGTGAGTGCTATTATCTGCTAGATCTGATCCGGTCACCTGTATGTAAGTGCTATTATCTGTTGGATGTACTCCGGTCACCTGTAAGTGTTATCTGCTAGATCTGCCCCAGTTACCTGTAAGTTTTATTGTTGTGAAGTGGATGACATATTACACGATTCTAGCTTCCAACTTTGGGGTAACCGTTTGGTGTTCCAGCATGAAGGCACACCGCGAGCTCCATAAAGACATGGGTGGTAATTTGTCAATGTTTCTACACCAGTTTTCTTGCATAGAAAAGTCGCATAAGGGCCAAAAACCTTTTGGCCTTTTTACGCCACTCTCGCCCAGATTTCACTCTATGGGGCGTAGCAAGATAAAGCCCTCCCTTATTGACTACCCTCCCATTGGAGCGTTCAAAAAATAAATTATATCCGCTCCTCCCTTCCGGCTCCCTCATCACTCCAGCGCCGCTCATACAACGTAATAACGCCGGGCAGCGTCAGGACGTTGTATGCAACGCGGCATCGATGACGTTAAAGTGCTGCGTCGTATATACCTTAAGGCTCTGACGCTGCCCGGCATCGTTACGTTGTATGAGGGATGATGGAGGAGGAGAAGGGAGAAGAAGAGGAGCGCTGAGGTGAGTTTGTGTGTGTGTGGGTTTTTTTTGGGGGGCTAAAGAAGGGGAATGTTTGGCGCATGGCCGCGGTCCGACCGAAAGATGCGACACCTTTATTAAGAGACTTTTTTGCCTCTTAATGTGTCCAAGTTTACTCTAACTCTTCACTCGTGTATGAAACGCTAGTCCTATAAATTCCTAAACTTTGTATATTAAAATGTTTTAGAACTTTTCACGTAGAAGACACCGGTATCATACACGGCACGTGGTGGTCGGAGGCCCTGACTACGACTCCGCCGGTCTTCTCATGTGACCTGTTCCCCCGCGGTTTGCTGCGCTCAGCGTTAGGACTGTTGGTCGGTGAGCCGGGCGGACGTGTGATTGGAGGCCGCGCTCGCTCCGCTTTTATCCGGCGCTGCAGCTTTTGTTTTTCTCATTTATTTTGAAGCCGAGTCATTTGCTTGCGTCTCCAGGATAATCATTGGCAGGATCCTCTCGGTATCCGCGGTTAATAAAAGACAGACATGCTGGACGCTGCGAGAGATCCTCACATGATGATGAGGATTAAATCTGTCGACTGCTGGAAAGCATATTTTTCTCGCTCTTTTTCCAGCCAGAGCTTTTCATGTCAAGAATTCACGTGATCGTTTCATAAAGAGGGCGTGAATATTTATTTTTCCTGATTTACAGGAAGAATTATGATTTAAATCTCCAGAAAACGCTGAGTGAGTTTGGAAATACTTTGCTTTACTTATCTGGCGGTACATCATGACTCTAGTCACATCCAGAGCTGCATTCGAAATTTTGCTGGTGTCCTGGGAAACTGTTTGTCTGGGATTAGTAAAAAAAAGGGTTTGCTTTGTTTTCTATAAACAGCGCCGCGCTTGTCCGTGGGCTGTGTCTGGTATTGCAACTAAGATCCATTGAGGTGAGAATTGTAATAACCGTCACAGCCAGTGGATAAGAGTGGCGCTGTTTCTGGAATACAGCTGACCTTTTGTCTAATCTTTGACAACCTCTCAATCACCCAACACATCCAGAGCTGGTTCATGATTTTTTTTTGACGGACTCCATTAGCATTTTACTGGGAAGTGCATGTTGTAAACACTACATCTCTCACAATGCACTACATCTTGAGTTCACGTTCGTGTCATGGCTTCCGTTATTTGGCAAGGGAAACATGGGGTTAAATCGTGGCATTACCACAACTCATTGACTCCAATATGGTTGAAATTCTTGCAGTAGACGCGTCGCCCGAATCTTTCTCCGTTCTAGGGAAATTGAAGTCGCTCACAACTGATGGGTAATTCTGTGTCGCCGTTTAGCCAATGACCATGAATCTGTCACATAAATAATAATGGTCTATCAGGTTTGTGAATGATTCTGGACTGCACTGTTCTTGTTGTCCGAAAACCCAACATAAACTAAACTATCGCTGAACATGACCTAAAGAGGAAATTTTTAATGCAGCTCTGGATGTGAATAGAGTAGAAGATTAAATAGAGTGCAAAGACTTAAAGTGCTATTATCATGGAAGGTGATTCTATATCGCCATCCTATGCCGTCATTAGCCGTCCACATGATGTAATAGAAAACGTGATTCGTCAGACCAGACGCCTTCTTCCATTGCTCCATCATACAGTTGTGATGCTCACGTGCCCATTGTGGGCACTATTGTCGGTGGACAGGGATCAGCATGGGCGCTCTGACCAGTGTGCGGATACACAGCCCCGTATACAGCAAGCTGCGATGCTCTGCGTGTTCTGACCTCTTCCTATCATAGCCAGTAGTGACTTTTCTAGTGATTGGTGCTACAGTCGCTCTTCTGTGAGATCGGACCGGACGGGCTAGTCTTCTTCCCTCCCCCGCAGATCTGTGAGCCTGGCGCGCCCATGTCCCGGTTGTCCTTCCTTGGAGAACTTTTGGTAGGTAGTAACCACCACATACCGGGGACACCCCACAAGACCGGCCGTTCTGGAGATTTATCTGACCCAGTCGTCTACACATCACAATTTGGTCCTTGTCACAGTCGCTCCGTTCCTTACACGTGCCCATTTTCTGGCTTCCAACACTGACTTCAAGATC